>NC_049990.1:10962984-11091036 GCF_000003815.2 Branchiostoma floridae | reverse complement strand
AAAAATGATTGATAGTGCCATGCGGAATGTTGTAAATTCATCGACACAGACTTGTATTCTGACGTTCAATGCACGCGTACCGTCCGCTACCGCTCAAAATGACCCTGTCTGAGCTCAAAATCTTCGCAAACTACAATTTCAAACCGGGCACAGGGTAACATATAGCCACTGTAAGGCTGTAATATGCATCTGTTTGTGTATAAACGGGATTGCAAGGCCCCGCTTATGAATATTAACTAGCATTCGCCTTTCTCGTCGCTGATTGGCTGGCGCCCATAAAGTAATTAACTCTCGCTCTCCCCAGACCGATGGCACCTGGCACCTGTGGGCTCTGGGGTCACGGGAGTTCACGGGAGAAGGCCGAAAGAAAACCAATTTCCCCTCAGAAAAGTGCAGAAATTAATAATTTGAAATTGGTTCATGCCAAAAATTTTACTTGGATCATTTTACCAACTATCTAATGCCTATCTACACCAAATTTAAGGTTATTCCATTGTAATTCAATGGTACAGGGGGTCAAAATATACCGTTGTGGTCAAAACGTGACCTTTAAACTTCAATAAAATCATTTTAGAGGCAGATATGAAAAAAATGAGAAAAAAGCACCTCGGTATTGACCCACTCTACTCTTGTGCCAAATTTCAGGTCATTCGGTCCCGGAACGACGGAGATGATTCGATTTGAAGATTTGACAGGAGAAAGAAAGAAAGAAAGAAAGAAAGAAACATTACGAATACAATATATTTCACCATACCATATATGGTATGGCTGAAATATAAATATAACATGGTGCTACGTTTGATACGCACCGACGTAAAAGGTAGTGAAAATCCTGAAACTTATCAACGTTGACAACCCTTACGGGGATGGGTAGAGACATGAAGGTAGTTTCATCACTCCGACATGTACAAAGACGAGGCAATTAGGACACATAAACGTTTAATTGCTGAACCGTCTATGCTCTTTGTCTGAAACTTTTCATCGAGTAGTTTAGATGATTGGGAAAGTATTGATGGATTCTGCCTGTTAGTATGAAGCTCATGCATAATTCTGATCGTGTGTTGTGTTTAACTGCCTTAGACAGACCTCACCAGATGTCTATATTTTCCGTTCCTCTTTGATGTTTGCAATACTTTATAATTTCCCGAGGCAGAAATGAATGGTTAGGATGTCATTAAAAGAGTAATACAAGGGGAGTCGACATTTACTGCGAGGGAACGCGGTGTAAAAAGTGAGAATGCCTGCAGCATATGTACACGATTAAAATGGTTCCATAAACTACACTTTTATTTTCTTCGGGGCAGACGAGGACAATGTGACGCTGCACTCAACTAACTTTTAAACAGTACTGTATAAAAAGTACAGACAGAAGGTAAAGGTAGACTTCTATCTCCAGAAATGCCAGCCATCTGGTAGTGACTATCAGTCAAATGGCGCATTTCCCAAGCTGATTTTAAGACGGGAAATTGCACCGGAAAACAGGAAACATCTCGTAGAATATAAAGTAATCTTTGAAGAAATGCCTATGGCACGAAATGCATTTCAAGTTCGTGAAACGTGAGCTACGTATTCTTTATCGCACGTGAGGCAAGTGCATTTTTATGAGTGGTTTTGACAGTTATAAGATATTATGATAAAACTAGAGACGTGACATTGGCTCGAGTATTTATGCACCGATGGCCTCAGCTGCCACAGTTGGATCAAAGGTAGAAAATACTGCAATTAACTGCCCGTTCCTAGTACATTTGCCGAAGGCCACTGTACGATTTTGATACAATCTTTGAGTACATATCAAGCTATTCACCTTTATCCGCCAGGTAATCTTTATCCGTTGTATATGAAATAGGAGTATTTGGGGATATCAAGTCGACAGACGAGTGTTTCAGACTGGAATGCTATGAAAATATTATTCTGACATCAACGATTAACTGATTGGCTGAAGCACACCGTTGTTGAAGTTTGACCGATAGAAAACAAACATTGACCTTTATAAGAGTAACCTTAAGGTTGGGCCGTCTTGCTCTCCGTTATATATTGTAGTCTATGAGAATCAATATTATTATAATGATAGTGATGGTGTTAACGATCGCTGACAATGATCGATTATCATATTGATATGGTAATCGTTGCAAATGCATGGCGCTGTTATAAGCTCTCTAAGTAATACTTTACCTGACAGTCTTTTGACAGACCGGGTCAAACACTGTATACTTTAACCCTCATATTTAAACGTCGCATAACATAAAATTGTACACCTTGTGTGCATTTCTACCCCAAAACTATCTTACGACCTGAAGTTTGGTCACAGGGAACGTAGGGAATATGAACCTTTATTCACATTTATTTGGACCTTGTGGGCAAATGTCAGTATTTCCGGACTTGCGCAGATGACCCAGTTTTAGTGCCCTCAGAATGCTTAGGTAGGCTTGGGAAAAGTGGCTGTAAAATTGTTTTTCTTGGGATATGTTTGGATTTTGGGGGTGCATCTTATAGGCAAGGGTTGTAGCTTCTATATTGTGTTGAAAAAACAGATTTTTAGTGATATTTGTGGTTGCAGTAGGCCTTAGAAGTTAGGTGTTTTGGTGTTGTTTACATGCAGTGAAAGGGGGTGAAAAGGTGTCCCACCTATGTTTTCATGGCGTATAATATAATTCCGCCGTAAATTTTTTCCCTTTTTTGTCGTTAAATTACTCTTCAGAGGTCGGACAACCTTGCCAATGTGAGTTTTTCATGTTCTAAAAGTCAGGTAGGTGATTTTTGATAGCCTCTTTCTCCCATGATTCCCATTGTTAAGAATATGCATAGGAAATATTGAAATTTAGCCTGCATGCTTTCGGTAGGGTATTCTAGTTCAAAATTGGCAAGTGTCAAGACACTCCAAGTGATGCGGGAAGGGTTGTCAAGCATCGTCACAAGTTTCAAAGACTTCACGGAGACCCTACCCCTAGGATTGGTCCCCAGGGAGCACAGGTGTCAGGAGGCCTGTGGTAAGGCCTGTGGCTTTGATTAGACTTCATATTGCTTAGCAAAAAGTGACACAAACAGGGGAAAATGGTAAATCTGCTCACCCTGTCACAAGGAGACTACTCTCCATCAATTTAGACACCAAAATTTGTATCTAAATGCTGTTCAACCACACTTTGGAGCAGATACTGGGAGTGCACAGAATGGGGGGGGGGTGTAGGTGTGCCCTTGGGGGCTTATATATCCTTGGGGGCTAATGTGTTCCCCCAAATTGGTTATGTGGGCAATAGAAAGGATTTACCTGACTCAACTGACTGAAATTTCTTAAGAAATTCTGCCATTTTAGTGTTTTGGGGGCTGATTTCTTACTTTCTGTACCTTTTATTGACAATGCATTATGCACTCTCATAAAATGCTTCAAAGTGTAACCTGAGCGCTTTTCAATACAGCTTTAGGTGTGTAAATGGTTAGAGACTACTCTCCTTATGCTAGAAAGATCAGCTTTTAACTTTTTCTTCAGTTTGTGTCACTTTTTGGTGAATGCTATGGCGCCTATCAAATGCCTCAGACCACTGCCAAAGCCTTGAGGAAAGTCCTCTGACACCTGCCATGAGATCTACTCCCCTGGGAGCATTCTTGGTCAGAAAGCTTTGAAACTTGGGATAATGTTTGACAACTCTTACCCGCATCATGCGAGATGATTGAAATTTGTCAATTCTCAAGTTCAGGGGGGTGACAGGGCAAATGTCAGTATTTCCGGACTTGCGCAGATGACCCAGTTTTAGTGCCCTCAGAATGCTTAGGTAGGCTTGGGAAAAGTGGCTGTAAAATTGTTTTTCTTGGGATATGTTTGGATTTTGGGGGTGCATCTTATAGGCAAGGGTTGTAGCTTCTATATTGTGTTGAAAAAACAGATTTTTAGTGATATTTGTGGTTGCAGTAGGCCTTAGAAGTTAGGTGTTTTGGTGTTGTTTACATGCAGTGAAAGGGGGTGAAAAGGTGTCCCACCTATGTTTTCATGGCGTATAATATAATTCCGCCGTAAATTTTTTCCCTTTTTTGTCGTTAAATTACTCTTCAGAGGTCGGACAACCTTGCCAATGTGAGTTTTTCATGTTCTAAAAGTCAGGTAGGTGATTTTTGATAGCCTCTTTCTCCCATGATTCCCATTGTTAAGAATATGCATAGGAAATATTGAAATTTAGCCTTGTCTTTTGAATTGTCTTATTCAGTTAGTTTTGATGCATACCACATGCAAAGAAATGACTCGTTGTCCAGTGCATGCTACGAGTGCTGCGGTAAGATCTATCACTACAGTATCAGAGCAAAACTAACTTTTCAAATGAGTGAAGCGCAATGATTTTCTGTGTGTAGAGAAACAACCTACTGAGTCTCACCAGGACCTCTTAAGAGCATTTCACAGACGCTAGGCAAATACTCAGCAAGATCCTCTTATTCGGCAAGTTCAAGAATCTGTGCACGTTTCTCGAATTAGACAGAGCAGAAGCAAGAATCCTGTTAATGGTTTTGCACCGTAAGAGTGTATATTATGTGAGTTGGAACCCCTAGCTCTATGGACCTTTGGGAGATGGGCTTTTTCTCAAAGTTTCTTTAATGTACGCTTTCGGATTCAGTACAAGAACAGACCTTAGATGTCCTTTTTCAGGTTCATAAACAACTTGCTCTGCACCGCAAAGACAAAACATGAACATAAGAATCATATAATATTAATGGATAGGCATTTTTTTAAATGAAATATCATTCGGTGTTATATTAGAAATAATTATGGCGCACGTATCTTATTAACAACACATTTCCTCTTTCTTAAGGGAGACAAAATTACTTTCTGACATTCAAATTCACCACACATTTCGGTTAAGATCCACGCTAGTCTCGACCTAGTCTCGCACTCTCGCGGGAGACTATGTCACTCCGTGAACAAGATGGACTGATAGCCATAAAAAATTTGTAGGTACTTTTAGATGGAAATTCTTAAACCGTGCCCATACGTGACTAATGAATCTTTGCAACCACCACACCTTTCATCCACTCCGTGAACTAGCACTCTTCGAGTCCGGACGTCCATCCCGCATCGTAACGACGTTTTCTACTGGCAACCCCACAAGGTGACCTAGACCATATGTTGACCATTAACAGCATTTTGTCCCCATGGCAATACACCCTCTATTCATGTCATGTAAAATGATAAATATTCAATGAACCTCCTCATCCCCTTAAAACCATGGATGATAAAAGACCTATTTTCTAGATGGAGTGAAATTCTTATAGATTATTAATTTTTTACAAGCAAGACATGTCTCTGTACTTTATCAGCTTTATGAATGTGATGAATGGCTTTATTTCATAGTGCATAGTTATGTGACAATAATCATTATAATACTAGAATCCCCACTCCCTGATGGCCCTTATATACAGTCGTATGTAGACATAAGAGAATTAAAGGTTAAATCGGTGACAGCTATGTACAGAATTGTGATGTAGTAAATCGGTGATTTGCATATGACATTAAAATTGATAGAACACGTCCCGCTTAATCGAAATTCATACATGTTTTAATATCAATTACACGGGAAGTCATTCAAGTTCAAAGTACCGTTATCAGCATCTGGCAGCATGTAATTTGCCTTTTCCAGGGCTTTGAGCAGTGATCAATGATATCTAGAAAAACTTTCTGCTGATAAAAGTGTCATATTTTTGCATCAGGCGCACTAATGGTTAGTAGTATTTGCATTGCAGGAATATGCGTCACTGTATAAAATTCAGTTTTTGAGCCTGCCGTAAATTTTCTACAAATGGACTGCTTTAAGGAGGCTTTACAAAATGCTTTGCGTGTAACTAAAGGTCAAAGTTTGTGTAGCTAAGATTATTTTATTGATATGTTTTGTTAAGTTGTAGGAGACACTCGTATTATTGTCAGTAAATGTAACTTAGAATCTCATCACCGTCTTGTATGCAGTGACACTAAGGCAATTTACTGATAATGATGGTTTGGGTAAAAACAACTAAGAGTTGTACAGATAGGAATGGGTGAAGTGTACGATAGTGTTAGAGGGTCACCGATGGCGCTAGCTGCTCTTTTATTTATTCATGATAAAACGAGCAAAGTGCGTCGATCGAAGGAAAGGCGCTGGCTGCGAGCGAACTCCCAGGGGCGGCTCTCCGATTTGTCAGGTTAACGAGATGCCGTGCGTGATCACATTCCTAGGCGGACCAAACCTTGACCCTGCCCGAGGGAGGTCGTTGAGCATCACCCATGACTTCTCCTGGTAAACACCCCAGAAATGGTATCCTATAAGCTTGAATCGCCTGCAATGCCTTCAGGGTATTAGCCATTTACAAGTAGTGAAACATACATTTCAAAGACCGTACTGCTGTTAGAGTCCCATCATACACTGTTCGTGATTCAGCGAACATACTTCGCCAAATCACATCACCCAGGTCTTGTCATGAAGAGTGCATGCGTGTACATTATGACTGTCAGGCAACATGAGGTACGGTATACTGTATAGCATACGTAAGAGAGGGTAGCAGATGAAAGACCTGTCTGAAGCTGCAGATGACCAGGAAAGGTTGTTGCCAGAAAGGTTGATGAATAGTTTAAGAGACAGCGCGGTGACAGAAGTATAAATGGAAACCCATTTGCCATTAATAATGCAAGTCGACCTTGGCCCTGAAAGACTTCCCACTGACATGGTTTTGATATCCCGTTATATCATAGCATCTGAGGTGTTCACGGACATTAGAGCTTCAATTCGTCTCACACGAGATATATGTAAGGTATAGGGTTGCAGAAATGCCCTGGCAATATGATCAATCTTCACATTCTATATATATAACTGCCAGTATGTATATGGGTATGCCTGCTATCACTTTTGTCATTGAAATGATATTATTGTCAGTATTCATGATAATATGACAGGTAGAAATATAGGCAAACTATAAATTTGTAACACCCATCCTGTGTCTATTTCTAGGCGGCTCATACAAAATTAAAGCAAGTTTTATATTAATTCTGAAATAGATTTTCTAAAACTTAGCGCAATGATTAGAAATTAAAATATTGTTTGTGTTTGTCTATCAGGGTCAATATTGTTTTGATGTGAATACAAGCATATAGAAACAAATAATCTATATTGAATCCGGTATCAGGTATAAGTAAACATGAAAGTGTTTTCTGAGAATATGTTTTTGGCAAACCAAACGTGTGAATGGACGTGGTTGACTTCTTTTGGATCGATGAAGGGGGTCAAGTTATTCCGAATTTAACTTTGTTTCCAGTCTCTATTCATGGCAATTGACACTTTTGAATATGGTAATTGACACCTTTGAAAAATGGCAAATAAAGCACACAATACACGGAACCCGGAACCCCAGACGTGCCTTTGAAACACTTTTTTGTGTATTCACCGCATCCAAATGACCTTCGTGGGGTTTCCAGGACATCGATTATAGCCAGGGTAATAAGGAAGCTGACAGAGTGATTGATCAACACATAACCCACTGGACTGACCTTAGATTGAGTTTCAGAGAGGCGTTGCTATTTCCGGTCCTGCAAGATATTTATCGAGAACAATTTTTGGAAAGAGACGTGAGGGATTTGGGGATTAGTTAATGGACGCTTCTTTTTAACTTTCTAAAATTATTAGTTTCGTGTTATATATATCATGTTATGAATGTATGCAATACTGTGTATAACCATTAAAAACATCTGTGACAATTTATCAACGAAATGTACAATCATATACATTCAAAGGACAACTTTTTTCCTGAAACTATTCATGTCGTGTCCAATGACACTGCCTGTGGCCAACACATCATCCCATGGATACGTTGGTAGAATGTTAAGTAAGGAAGACGCACAGTGACTCAAAGGCTTCTTCCTACGCGCCCTAGGTAGTAGCAGTATCTACAGTTCCACAGAAATGGCAATCTCACGAAATCTCGCTGGGTGCCTGAAATCTTCGAAGCGAGAGTGTCCATGAATAACAAGTGTGTCTCGAGCTTTTATGGTATATCCTCTCAAATTGCACCGTGAATCCTCGAGACAGGTACATCCTGTCTTCTTACAGATCCATTATCTCAGGATTCTTTTCATGACTTGGAAATGTCAGGTTGAATAGGGCAGACTTTACCTGCAATTATCCTGCTTTTTAAGTGTAATGATGGACTTATTTGCTAAATCATTGCCGTTTATACAACAACGGTAAAGCCAGTGAGAATATTAATGTTCTATCTAATGGATATATGTAAAAATGCCATCAGAAAAGGAAAGGCAATAATCCCTAACCTTACTTACCTAGTCCTCCTGTTCTGAAGAAAAAAAAAGAACTGAGTTTCTTCAACGTATTCAAATGAGGACAACAACACGCGAAACCTTTTATCTCATGTCACCTTTGTGCTTTTATTAGAACATACATGAAACCCAAGAAATTATATTCCAGCACTGACGCACACGGGCTTTCAGAAGAGTCCTGCGGTCGGAAATTGTCTTCTACCAATCGTGTTTTCTTAGATAGTAAGAGTGGGTAATCCTTTCAGCCTGCTTTAATCATGCATTAGCAGGTGTGGCGTGCGACATAGAAGAGACAAGAAGGCGCCATGTATATATGTTATGCAAGACTGAAAGAGATGCCAAGTTTGAAGATGTTTTGTACATCTGTAAGCACAGCTGAACTGAACTGAAATGAACTGTAAGCATAGAGATTAACATCTTTATGTAAGGATGCATTCATTGCATGCTCAAAACCAAGCAGTGTCCGCTTGTAACCCAAATGTGCATGGTTTATCACATATTAGATGTTGATAAGTTGAACCACTATGATATGACTGAAATGTACATAGGCTAAAATATCTAAAAGGTTTTGACAGTGTGGCTATATGTACTTCAATGGTTTATACATACCTGTCGTGCAAAGGGTATATGAGGTAAACGCTGCGGGAAGCGGCGAACGTCTTGTCATTGAGGTCTTTTTGGGGGTCGGAGGTATTCATGACTTAACAAAAACAAAATGATTGGCAGCAATGCAGTGTTGTTGTAGCCTTTGAGCGTATGTTAGTCGCATTTTTTCGGTTAATTATGTACTTTAATTAGTTATATCAAATAAGATCGATTGCACATTAATGGAATCACCACAGTGGGGTGATTTGGAGTGGCCAGAAGCACCTGATTTATATGATGCTCAAAAGAACCGAAACACGGATTTCACCCATTTATTTGTTTGTGATATTGAAGTGATATGGGCTACAATTTGTTTTGCAATAGAAATCTATCACCATGCTATCGAATATATACACCCTATATTTTGTCAACGACGCCTGGTCTTCATAGATAGATAACGTATTTAAATTTTGTGGATAGTTTCGATATTTTGAGACATTTCTATAGACCTACTCTATCTTTCTAGTGGGTGGTTTATAGCTACACACACAGGACCAATGAATTGAAATACATACATGGATGCTCTTTTATGAGACTTTATTTGTGGTTTCAGCCTTTTAAACGGTCATAATTCACTATCAATGTAGCGTGTTTTTTGTTACTCAAGGCATTCATTTGGCCCCTTGTGTATCTTTATGTCTTCCTTTATTTGTACAAGTGGCATTTATGGCTCTTGATATATTGTGGCAAATAAAGATATGAATATGAAAACAAAACACATCGAAACGTTTCAGTAATCGAGAAAGACGTTGCACTCGTGTTATTTTCCTGTTTAGAAAGTATATCGAGGGTGGGAACGGGGTGTTTTTTTGTCATTAGGTCCGGAAGAAAATTTGCCACTAATTTGATCATCTAATCACTCCCACGGGACGTTACATCACATGACTCGCCTCCTATTGGACCATCCCGTTCCCAACGCAGCCTAATATGGCGCTGTCACGTGGTGTCATCCATAAGCAGTGCTTCATTATTCAGCACTATAAAGCTCCGGGGATGAGGGCCCGGTTATCCCTTTTGTAACAGGACACTTTCACCGGTGCACCTAGCCCGCAGTACCTCAGGCTTTTCTACCACGGCTGCGAAACAACCTAGGTAAGCTCCGTTTTATGCTAACGTCTGCAAAAACCTTACCACTTTTTTTAGGTCCAGTAGAATATCATGTTTACATTTGAGTTCTTCTTTGCCTGATGTTCACATGTTTGAGATGTTATGCTAAGAATAAGTGTGATATACTTACGCTTAGGTCACATTTCGAAAAAAGGGGCCCGGCCGGGCAGCTTTCGTGAGCAAGCAGAATGATATGAAAGGCATCACAACACACAAAATGTCAAAATAAGATCTAGATTCTAGGGCATAATTTTTTAATTTGATTTTCCGTTTCTTAAAACATCCCGACCGAGCCCCGGTTTGGAAAATGTGACCTAAGCCTCAGCGTGGTTTCGTTGGCATTAAGATGGTCGGGGTTGACGCTGTCTGACTCCCCGCAGAACCGAACATTATCTACAGAAGCCGTTAGTGGGACATTCGGGGTAATTTTTCTCCTGCTTGAGGTCGTCTGGAGGCTTGTGATAGTGGGGTAATACTCTCGATTTGTAAACGAAGAGAACACAGCTACTTTTGCATCATCCAGCTATATTTCTACCTGACTTTCGTTTGTTGAGCGGTTTCAAAGAGATGAAAGGCTTCCCTGGCCAAGCGCCATCTGAGTTTTAGTTCTTGCCAAATAGTTCTTGCTAATGAATCCATCTTGCCATGGTGAAAATATGTTTTATCATCTAGTGACAAATAGCACTGCTTTTTAGCTGAGTGGTATATTCACTTTAGATGCTGGAATTAGAAAATGTTACGCCCCCTTAGGGATCGCATACGTTAATTACCCTTCGAACTGCTCTTTATGCACGGTACCGAAGACGTTAGCTAGCGTCACAATCAGAAGAGCTCTTTTGTTGTTGGGATCTCTCTTTTATGTATCTTGTTTATCAAAGATTTGTACTGGTAACATTATGTGTATTCTAAAAAAAGGTCCCTTTAGTCAATTGCAAAGTAGTTATTGTGTTCGGTTTGAATGAATTGACCAACGCCCATGTGCTATTCATATTCAAATACAGGTCGTGTGATATGATTGCTCGTATGGGGGTGTGGAGCCCCCTTTTGCGCAAATTGATTTATATATGGTCCCTCTGATCAGATTGCACGAATCCAGCGGCGCGTTTCAAATGCCCCATCCCCTGTGCAAAGCCTCAGCGCCAGAAGGAATATGTCTACAGCTGCGTTGAGTATGATGGTTTCAATTCTTTCCGGCAGAAATGGGTCTCCGATTCCCAGCCGGGTACCCTATCATCCAAACCGTTCACAAGCAACATTAGGTTTTAGCAGGAGAAAGCTGGATCCAATTAACTAATCGAAATCTATGGTGCCGCGCCAAGATGAATTCAATCTATCGAACGCCAGCTCAGAACTTTTGAAAGCAATCAGAGTGACATATCGGGAGGCGAGTTAACCAATAGGCACCTTAAAAGCAGGCAAAGCAATTATTAGGAACACAGGCAGGCCTCATTCCATTAGCCGTTATTAGATTTGTGAGGTATGAACGCTGGCTTGTCAGATTTGACGAGGCATACGCCCCCTTCCCACGGAAAAATGGACCAAAATGATGCTCAGATTTTCATAGACTGCACCCGTGACTACAAAGTAGGATCTCTCTTTTTTCATATCCGTGATATGCGTACTGCAGCAGAATGGATGCGTAAGACCGTAGGTAACCTCAAGGCGGCACATTGTCTATTATGGCAGATCCTTTTATACCTTAAGTCTCGTGTACCGTATGAAAAGACACAATCCGGATTGTGGTTTTCAGCTTTTAGTAGCACTCAAGTGGCAAATGATGGTCGTTATCAGGAGACAATACCGCGTCATTATGTGGATGCAGCTTCGCGTTCAGCCTGGCACGCAATAGGCCATTTACTGTCAGGGCTGATTTATTAGATGAGCGCACCTAATTAACAACTGGTATCGACTCCAAAGACTTGTGGATACCTGGCATCAACATCATATGGCAGCTTCACTCTGACCTTGCCCGTGCTTTCTGCATAACCCTTGTTCAACGAAGATCAACATTGCAACGATTTCTATAACGTATGGATAAAATGCAGTTTATCTTATACAGATAATCCGATGGCGTTAACCGTTAACGTGAACAAAACCGCATCTATATTTTGATGGCAGATGTTTGATGCTAGACTGGTCTTAAATAATGCATTCCCTCCTGGGATATCTACTTTGCCATCTGATGCGAACACGATAAGCTTTGGATTTTACATTCCAAAAGAGGCGGAGTCATATGTTTTCTTAACTTAAGTCATTCCAAAGACGGAGGCTTTCAACGGAATACCTTGAAAATTAGTAGATCTCAAATAATACCACAAAGAGTGGATCAAAGAAATTCTTGGATGTATATGATAACAAAAGACTGTTTTCAGTACGCAGCGATAAAGATACCAAGTACTACTAATATGGAGGAATGGCCGTTGAAGTAAGTTCTCTTTATCATTGCAGCTATTCTCTAAACCACAACGAGCTTTCAGTTGTATATCATGATGTTGGTACAAAAGATGCACTCAGAAACGGTAATAGCACTTCACCTACAGGGCAAAACAAGTGTATACATGACTCTAATGTCCTCCCTCGAGTGAACCATTTCTTGCAAGATCTTTCTCTCTGCAACCAAAGGCACTCTTATCGTCAGCTTCATCCCAACATTACCTGTCCAAGAGTCGACAAAGATGGATCGCGTGCCGTCCTGAAAGGATGAGATAACATGGGCAGAGCTTTTGAAGGCATGTGGCTGCTCATGGCGTGGCTTAGGTTATCGTACCATGCAGCCTTTCGCTGTGCGGCATCTTTCTTGGAAATGAGCAGGTTTGACAGCCTCTGTGCAGTAAAACTGTTCACTCTGAAATTCTCAGTCTGATTTTCTTTTTCTTGGTTATCGTACCATACATGTATACAGACTTTCGCTGTGCGGCATCTTTCTTAAAAATGAGCAGGTTTGACTGCCTATATGCGGTAAAATTGTTCACTTTAAAATCCTCAGTCTGATTTCCTTTTCTACTTACATGATGATATCTTTTGATGTTCCAAGAGTTTGTCCTGATAGAAAAGTATCTCTGATAGTGCAAATTTATTGTTGTCTGTATAGATGACCGTTTTTTGTGTGTGGAATCGGTTGAAATTGCCGCGATGGTTTCCCACTGCGGATCGGCAAATGAGGTCTCGGCAGGGCGAATTACCCATAAAAATCAATCGTCCTTTTGGGACTGGATAAAAGGGAGCAGGTGTGCACCGCACAATGGGTGTGGTCTGAAAATATTTCCTTCAATTTTGTGCTGGTTACACACCAGTGGGTGAATTCCTTCACAATAGGATTAGTGAAGTATTTAAAAGCACGACGGCAGTGAGCGGTGACATCAATTTGAGAGTCAAATTTTCGTAGCCGGAATGATGTTCAATTTCAGAATGTTTTTGGGAATGCCATTGATTTTCAATCACACAAATAACAATTAATCTTCAATTTATCTGCTGCATGCATATAATACTACGTGCAGGTGTATGGTCGAAGACGACTGTAAAATAGTATTTCGTTGATGCCGGTGATATTGCATAAATGATATTACATAACGTTGATGCCAGCGATATCACATAAATGATATTACATAAATAACTCATCTGTGATGTTATTTGACTATTCATTTAGCCACTCTGACATTTGATATGCTATCATCTAGTATAACCCTTCACAAATTGACATTGGTCATTGACCTTGATCCTTGAGTAAGGTTATTTATAATTCACATGGCCTTGATCATTGAGAATGGGTATTTATTATTCATAATGAAACATGACCTCTTTTTCACTCAAATTACCGTATGATTTACTCCTTTCCCAATGGGTGAATGAATGATTGATTGATCTTTTGCTTCCATGATGATTTGGCAATCATCACCTGGTTATCAAAAGGTTATATTTTCATTACCGCCTTTATTAGGATCAAGCTTAGCAAAGAACAATGTTTCATCAAACATAGTAAAGTCCTGTTGGCAAGCTTGACTAAAACACCAATAGCTTGGAAATATTCAGAAATTTGCCAAATGTGCCACCATACAATTCGTTCGTTCGTTCGTTCGTCCCATAGCCTTTTAATCAGCCGTAGGCTGATTAATCAGCCGTAGGGGCAGCACAACATAACGGGCAGCACAACATGTTATGTTGTGCTGTATCAATAGGCATTTTAGCCCCCTGGCGGCGGGGCAGCCATACAATTACCATACAATTACCATACAATAAAAGCCGCTGGGACTCATATGATGACCGATAGTAACCCCGAAAACGACACAAAACTACAAGATAAACCAAAGTTCAAGAGTTTCTGAATTCTTATCTTTAAACAAAATAAATATTACATTATGTACAGCTTAGATCCCTCCATGGATAGACATTCAGCTAAAACTCCACTGTTTTCCCGAGGCTCCTGATAGTGTACTTTATCTTCATTCCAGTCGACCTGTCTATAACAGAAATGTTATAGGCAGATCCAATCTAATCAGATTAGCTTCAGGTATGGAAAATATGGTAAAACATAGCTGAATTGAAGGGATTTTAATTGCGTACAAATACGACAATGTATTGAAGAACGTCATGCAAAAACTTTGTCTGTTGATGTTCTAAGCGAGCCATCTTGGTACGTACACTTTTTGTGGAGGAATTCCCTACCGATGATTTATGTCACATTATCAAAATCTTATTATAGGGAAGCAATAACCGGAAGGTAATCATCGCTCTGAAAGGGGAACGCCATGAATGATTTATGAGACTCTTTGTTTACCCATCCTGAAGGACATTCGTTGAAGACATTTACAGCATAGAAAAACCATAAAAGGCGTAATACGTTTATTCATTCCCCACTGTTCACATAGATAAGCATACCTTGACTGTGCATGAACAGTTAAGATATAGTCCAATGTATTGTCCGAAAAACTAGCATGAAACTATATGTAGCTCCCGCTGAGAAAATCATGACTGATCTAAGTCTTAAGATGTAATTGACATCCGTGAGTTCTGTTCAAACGACCTCCTGGAGGTACATTTAGGTTGCAATTTCCGCCTTGTCATCGTTAATGGTCCCCGTGCCCTGTGTCACATCTGAGGTACCCTACTGTTCATCAATGCTGAAGGCACTGTCAAGGAGCACCTTAGTGGTGACCTCCGCGTTAATTCGGCTTCTCACCTGGCATGTTTATGTTTCAGCACCACAGACAGGCCCAAAGATCACACGAAGTTTGACAGGATTTATCCTGACAGCCTGCTGTGCATTGCGAGGGACGCTGATGCGCCCTGCAAGGGTACAGCAAGGACACGCTGAGCAGCGTTTTACGATCCACACAAAGTCATATCAAAGTTATGCGTCAAGAGCGCCAAGCTTTTATTGAACATGAATGATGAATGAAGTTATGGACTGGAGACAGTTTTAAGTGTGGGATGAATATGTCATATGACAGAGACGATGCCGCCAGGCGCGTCTATATGTGCACGGTGATTTCTCAAGACTGGTCTTCTTAATTTGCCGTCACCACCATAGTTATGTACCAGCAACCACGTGTCTATCTATTATCATGTGATAATTACCTAGGGATTCGCGTTTGATCATTATTACTGCATCATCATAAAAATTATATTCTTCGACAACCCCCAGAAAGCATGTCATTAAATCTAAATGTGCGCCATTGACGTCTATATTGAAAGCCAACCATACACAGTGAAGCATACTGAACGATTCGTAAGTAGCATCAATTGATCTTTCTTAGAAAAAAGGGAATGGTAACACAGCTTTCTTGAGACGGTATGGACAGTGTGGCTTTAAACCATAGTGTCTAATATACGTTACCGGAAGGACGGAGCCCATCCCTCTCCTTCCGTCGCCTTTCACCACCCCAACCGAAGTAAGGTACCCATTTTACACCTGGGTTGGGTGAAAAAAGTACATGTAGTGTAAAGTGCCGAGGAGACAACTTCTAACCAAAAAATACCAGGAATCGAACCCGGGACCTCTCGATCTCTTGCCCGCCTGCCTATAGCCACTCTATCATATGCAAATACCGTTCCTACTTGATCTTTTGATACACTGATGCCAAAAATGTCAAATTTCAGGAGTTTTAGTCGCTAAATGCTATTGCCCACAGGGATGATTCTACTTGACTCCTCCTGTTTGAAATGATGCCAATACAACGATCTATCCCCAACCTAACTAAAACATTCAGCAGTAGAAACAATCTAATTTCACGCCCCGGGCACATCATCAGCGCAGATTCGTTACTTATTCAGGACACCCTGAGGAGATTAGGGCGTGGCATGACAACCCTAACCAGATATAACCAGTTCAGTTTGAAGACCAAAACATGGCCAAGTCATGCTTGGTAAACTCACGAATGTAAAAGGAAATATCAACACAAAATGTAGTGATAAATTGGTTTAATCTATACGAATCTAGAACAAATTGATTTAGAATGTAACGTATGGCATAACGGTCGTAACCAGTTACAACCAGTCCAGTTAGAGGGACGTAAACAGCCAATACATGGTCAAGTCATGCTTGGAACAGCGGTGGAATGTAAAAGAAAATATCAACATAAAATGTAGTGCAAAATTGCTGTATATCTATCATAATTTAGAGCAAATTGATTTTGAATGTTACGTACAACTAAAGGTATGTCTTTGCTCTTAGTCTGTGAGCAACTCGATATGAAACAAATATCTTCACACATGGCAAATCTAGGATCATCAAATAATGATCAGATGCTGATTAATGTAAAAGGTTAGATTACGAGAAATTCCAACCTGCGCAAAAGCGTTTAATAACGTAACAGATCGATATATACTGCCTGGCGAAAAATCGATAAAATCAAAGTTCTGTTCCTTCCTTGAGCTTTTAGAAAAGTCATAAACAAATAGACACAATAGTTTGGCTGTGCGTTTTCTATATCTTCGCAAATTTGTCTTTAGACAACTTTTAAAGGCAACTGAATACAACTTAAACTTGTAGGTCAAGATAGAATTTGGTTAAACCTAACGCCATGACCACCGCGACCCTGGTCCAAACGGTCGATACGTGCATGAAATGCAAGCCTGATATCCACAGCTGTCCGCAACGCTGCATTATGGGAAATCAATATCAATTTCCAGCAGCAAATGGCAAATAAACTTGGAGTAGCGGAAAATTTCGTTTCGCTGCACTGACAGATACGCGAAGTTTATTACCAGAACGTGTTATGTTTAGATTGTTTGACAAAAGCACTGGTAACGTTTTCGGCTTCCGAGTGGATAATGTCATTGGTGTGGTGGCAGGAACTCCGGTAAGCCCCAGAAAGGGCCAATTATTGATTTTTTTTCCTTATCTTATCCGTACGAGAGGACCTTTCCAGGGATCTAGTTTAAGAGGACCTCAATTTACTTTGGACTAGATGGGGCAATGCTCTTTGACTCGTATTGGCTGATAATGGTCAAATGTAAACCAAGTGATAGGTACAAGGCTAGGGGCACTGAAAAGGGGGAGGGGGAATGCAAAATACACGCCCTAGAAACAACTTACCAAAACTACTTTCTGATTTGTTATTTTCATAAGACTAAATCTCTTTCTGACTGTAAGCATTACCTGAAACTAGTGGATAGTGCAATAGCCCCCGACCTAAAAACGTCACTCACACATACATGAAACTGCCATTACGTGACTTTGCCCCTGGGATGACGAAATGGATGAGCATTTCAACTTTAAAAGCCTTTGGTCTTAATCGATGTCTGCACTACCCGCTGGATAATTACGTAATGTGCATCAATCTGGGCTAAGAGGCCAGAGTTAGTTCTACTACAGCTCAACCAAAACCCTTGTGTCAAACAGGCCAGCTACATCGATTAACCCTATTTGCGATTGCTCAAAGTCAAGGTCGTAGTAAGCATAACAGCAAGTTTGAATTCAAAACGCGTTAACGGTAGACAAAATAAAGTGTTTCAAAAACTCCGCAAGCCTTCGATCCTTCAACTTTCAATTTCATTCATACAATGTACTTATAGATGTGTTAGGGTTACCGACCTAGAAGTTAAGTTTAAGAAAATGCCTAACAGTGAGCTTCAAAACGCAAAAGTTAAAAAAGTTGACGACATTTAGACATAGACCACCTCATCCAAAAAGACGACTTTACCCAAAGCTAGATGCTTAGAGTCAAGTGAAAAAATTGGTGTATATTGCCCATCTAAAAAGCTCAACATCATTGATTCTATCCAACCACTCTTGCCGCAAAGCTATCGGTGCCACTAAGCTGACATTTGTATGGGTGATGAATTGACCATGGTGCTCAGCAGGTACAGAGCTGGTTTCCAAAGATGCCTGAAAAATCTTTCTTTCAACACGTCATTCCGTGAGTGAGTGGGTAGTTCTTGCCCTTACCTACGCAACTGGCCCTTTTAGCACAAAGGTTTGAAAGGATGTAGGTTAAGTACTGTCGCCTTCTCATAAAGGCAATGACGTACATGCAGTCAGGATTAGCCAGTTTATTCTAGCTTTGCGGCAAGAAGTGTTTTGTTCCTTTAAAGTTAAGCACAGAGCTCATGTAAATGTATATCCACCCACTCTAGGCTTACGAGAGAGCAGATATGACCGAAGTGTGCAAATTAGTCAATTCTGCACCATTCATACCCGTCATCCGGCATGGGTGTGCCTTTCGTCTAAGACGCGTGCAATATTCTTTACCTGCACTTCGATGAGCAATTTTCCATCCAAGGAAACGTATCATCTGAGATTGCTTGAAGCTTACGAAGGCAATGATTCGTGACGTTGCATTTGTAATCAAAATGTTTCTCATGTTTAACAGTTTAGGCAGTTCATTTTCACAAAGTGAATCATTTTCCTTACTCTATATAATGGTTCATCATCACTATAAGCTTATGTAACATTCATCGTAAAAATATATCTAAGCCAAAAGGCGTTACCAAAACTATGAGTTGCTAACACAGGCACAAATTAATCTTTGCTAAGTTAGGCTTCGTTTCATAAACTTATTTTATGAAAAGTTTGTTGCACAAGTTCAGAAGCTAAAAGGATAACCCCCTGTCGTATTGAATAAAGATTCGCCTAAGACAGTGTTCTACTTGCACCCCACGAGAGGATTGGCACGTTGTGCGATAAGGACTTATTTATTCATGCATGCATCTGGTTATCTCTATGCGTGAATGGTAATCTTCTTCTTCAACATCTTTTAGTGTTTTTTGTACAAAATACCAGTAGCTCTCGTGACCTCTGGGGCAAGTATTAAATGGTTTAAAGAAGTATGTATGCCCGGGTCATGTCCCTGCTAGTTAAGTATGCCATCTGCGACATTCTAGGACGCGTTATTCCAAAGCGACTTCTCCCACACGTACTGACAAGAGAAATCCCTTTACGGCTTACCATGAAATGAGGTGCAACCAGACGGAATCCATGGTGGGTTAGGTTAAGTCTGTCCAAGGGGACCCTCAGAAGGTCATATGCGTTCGACCAGTTCTCTCAGATCTTCTGAGCTGATTCTGTTCAGCTGCAGACGCCGATACTAATCAGAGAGCTGGAACGTCACCCTAAGCTCTCCGGATGTGTGCATGAGAGAGCAACGCGAGGTGCTTTCTCATCAAAGTCAGGTGTCCAGAAACGTTTTCGTCAGTGCTGCCTTGAGGGTGCCAGGTCATCAATTACGATGTATATCTGACCCTCTTGCTCTGTAAAAGCTGCGGGATGAGGTCCGCTTGGTCCTTTAGTGCAATAAATCTTTGGTGGGAATTTTCCCTTGCTAAAGTTGAACAAATCATGCCCGAAAAGATTCCTATAAGAGAAGAAATTCCACATAAATGTTTTTCGACGATTAGGTTCCTTTAATGCTATTTTGAATTGCTTGATTCAAAAGTCGATACTCGCACCTGTCTCTGGATTAAAGCCTAAATTTGACAGCGCCTTAAGGGGGATTTTAGTTAATACCACTGTCATCGCCTCTGGGTTCTCTACGTTGAGTTAAAGGATGCCATATCCTTGAAAACGTAGGACATTTTCGTACGCTAAAAAATCGATTTTCAATTTGAGGAGCGGGCATATTTACGACCAGACGGTACCAAAGAGGTCATTTTCCTGAACCCCTCTTTGTGAAAGCTGTATGGTTCACACAATCTTATTCATGGAATTGAATTCTAGCAAGGAAAATCTTCTCTGTCCCTTTCTAAAGGTAATGGTTCATTGAGTCTCAGCGAATATCTCAAATTGCATGTGAATTATTTCACAGTCTAGCTTTCTGACATGAAATTACAGTTTTTTTTCGGTTCAAGTTGGCATCTCAAGCAATTATGCCCTCAATCGGGGTTGTAAAAAGTAAAGTATTTGTGATAATTACGACTGGGACTCATGTAGGCATTTATATCTATAATCTATAAATAATTCATCATGACGCAACTTTAAAACTTAAGAAACATTGCAACCTTTTGATAAGCCCTGTAAGATAAAAAGGGATTAATCTTAAGCAGCCAGGATTTGATATTCTTAATGTGAAAGAGATTAACTGATTTTTGTCGTTATTTGGTGTTCATAAAATTTACCTGAAGATTATTCAATTTAATCAAATTTTCTGTTCCAGTATCAGTGGTGATTATGATAATTATGATAATTCTATTAGCGAAAATTTAAGAGGGCTTTGAGGGGATTCAAGCTTTGTTTACAATGCATAGGGATAGTAGGTTAAGATAGTTGCAAAACTTTGCTAACAGCTTACAGAATCTGAAGTCATGCTGCTGTATGTTTTTTTAGTAGTTTTTGTCGCTGTTTCATTAAGATCTTAAGAACTATCACTTTCACAATTCTCTCTGCATTTCCATCTGTCTATCTACACCTGTCGCTTCTCTCTGTCTGTTTATCTGTCTGTCTGTCTCCGTCTGTCTATGCTGTCCTCTTCTGTCTTCCTCTCTATAGTCGTCCGAAGCACCCGAGCTTCCGGGAAGACAAACCAAGCTGACGTAAGTGTGACGTAACTGGCTGTCCTTCCTTCTTCTTCTTTCTTCTCACCGTTCTCTTTTTGTTTAGCGTTCTATCTCTTCCAGGTGCTGACTGCTCTCTCTAAGAATAAGAAGATATTCAGAAACTAATGCGTTCTACGCTGAACTGAACAGCCAATAATTAGGGAGAGCCTAGTTGTAAAGTATTGTGTGCAAGTAGGTTGACAAAAGGCAAATTATCTGAGGGAAAAACCCTGCATTTTCTCGAAAATGCTGCCTTTGGAGACATTGTCCAAGATACAAAATTCCCACCATATTGAAGGCGTTACTGCAGTAGGTTTTAGCATTTTTACTGTGTTAGTCATCTCAAGACAATTTTTCTCGAACAGGAAGATTTGTCTTCCGAAACTGAAAGTATTCATACTAATTGGCGAACCTGTTTTTTTTTTAAATCAATAATTATTTTATCAACAGCAAACATTTTTTACTAAAATATGCATGGCACAGTTTTAGAAATAGTTTACCCTATTGGGACAGTCATCTCTTTTCAGTCTCATTCTTACGCCTCCATACAAAACATCACGTTACCTTTTGTGGTTTAGATTATCATATTTATGAGAGTGGCATCCGGCACCTTAATCCACTGTGCGCCTTGAAGAAAACGACGTCTTTGCATTTATCATCCCATAGATTACCTCGGCAGGAGAGTGAGATAAGAATTATTCTAAGAACTGGTGTCGCTATCAGTTTCTTCTTCAAAGTTAATTCAAGAATACCAATCGACGAGTTTCCTTTTTAAATTTGAAATCATTTTATGCAATAATCTCTTTTTATTCCATCATGGCGTTTGAATTCCAGGTATACATTACTCAACGTTATAACACCTACGATTAAGGAACTAACTTTACTACCACTACTACCACAAATGGCGTTATATAAAACTTGATGAACTTTATCCCTAATACTAACTTACGTTGAAGTATCTACACACCTATTGGTATGCTTTAACTGTACCAATAAACTGTCCTTCGTGTGATACACTAGTTTTGGTACTAAAACGTTGCAAGACAACGAACACATGTGAACTTTAAAACTAACAAAGCTATCACTTGGAATGGTAAGTAGTATAGACACGATAAAGTGAGTCTTCACTTTCAACTTGAATTATTTGCACCACGTATTCTGTGGTAGCATGGAGCATTTAGCATTGAAAGTAGTGTTAGAGCTCGTTGTATTCATGTATTATTAACGTGTTTCTCTATTCAAGACGAAGCATGGACAAATACTTGCGGGGCAAATAGCTTTTTGGCTCCAAATTCTTGAAACTATCCTAGCCAACCAAATAAGAAACGTAGGATTATCAAGATATGCAACCTTTTTTTTTCATTCTTGCGCTATACAAACAATAAACAGCACGAAGTTACCTAACTAGCACTACATGTTGCCATGCAAACTATCGCAATGGGCGTAACGGAAAACAGCTTGCCCATCGTTTTACCCCAAAAACCTTATCATACTAAACATTCTTCAAGCAAAGAAACGCCCGATGTTTTAACCATTCCGAGTAGAACATTAAGACGTTTTCTCTACTTCATCTAGAAATACATCAAGATGGCTGGACGATTCAACCAGGATCAGCTCAAGCAGTACAAGGCGGTTTTTGAGGCTTTCGATAAGAACAAGGATGGCGTGATCAACGCGGAGGAATTGGAAACGGCACTTAAGCAGCTCGGCCAGGCTCCCACAAAGGAAATGGTTCGGGTACGTATGCGGTGTTCTGCTAGAGTGGTTCCGAAATGACTAGCCTCAATAACAGGCTCTCTAGGCCTTCTTTCGTCTTTTTTGGGCTCAAAATACACTTTTGCTGGTCGTTTCTTTTTGTACTGGGTCGCTTGTAATGCCGTTTCCAAAAGATGAAAAGAAGACCCAAAGTGCCTGCTATGGAAGGTACGAAATAACTGTGTGTGTACCTGAGTTTGCATCTGTTGGTTGCCAAAAATGGCGGTTGTCATATCACGTGTGAGGATATGAATTTACAGCCGCCATGTTGGCTGGTTAAACTGCAAGAGTCAAATCTATGTATTTGAATATGCGTGATGTTTATTGAATATTCAAATTTGTCTGGTAATTCTATACGCGCATAAAAACGTCAAAGAATTTATCATGGTCCAAACCGGATCCGGTTCCGTTCGCTTTAACTTTACACACCAAAGGAATTTCAAGTTCGGACGGCAGGCCGGACTCTCTAACATGAAATTTATACTTTATATGCTTGAAAACTCTTGTCACGCCATATACTGCACGCCTACACGAAACTCGATATGCAAGATCGACCTACAAATAATTGCCAGCAGATGAGACATGTCATCAGCATCGATTCTTTCTGCCAGGTTAACCTTTGTCGAAGAGTTCAAGACTTCTCAACGATCTAAGAGCTTTAAAGATGATAGGTTATTGCCTTTTAAAATGTCACTGCTTTAATCTTATTGATCTTCTGTAATAACTTAAGTAACTTTGGATGAGATGAGAGAAAGTAATGATTGATTAGGTCGACATTCTTTATCGTTTCATATAAATCCTTATGAATTAACATGGGGATGAGAATATTCAACATGACAACCGCGGTGCCGATATTGTTCTGGTTGGTACCAATTGTAGTCTAGGATCTTAGATTTTTAAATGACCCTTAAGACGCATAAGACGAAAGAACAGATGTGGGAAAATGTTCTTGTTCTTGAGTATCTCAGATAACAATTTTTCAAACTAAATACGTGTCATGTTTGATGTTTTGAAAGATGATGACAATGTCTTGAACACATTATCAGAATAAGATATAATATCAATTCACAAATCTTCCTGTTAATTCCCTTCATACTCTATTTCTTTCTCTTCCTGATTTACAATAACACTAGTATTATTTGAACGATAATACAATTGACTTTGATTTACAGCTATAGTGTACGTATACCCTAGGCCTGTCTCCACGTACCCGTACCGCACATATAATTTTCCTGCTTTCCACGTGAATGCCAAAGACCCGGTGCCCAACTTAGCTGCCCTACATCTACATGTATCTCTAGATCTCTCCCCTTCATATAAATGCTAATCCGTCACCTTTCCATTCCATCCCACCAGGCCATGATCAAGGCGGCTGATAAGGATGACAGTGGCACTCTCAACTTCGACGAGTTCCTGGGGATGGTGTACCAGGTCATGTCCAACCAGCCGGCCGAGGAGACGCTTCGTGAAGCCTTCAGACCCTTTGATAGGGTGGGTAGAGCTGGCTAGGTGAACTACTGACATCGCTCGCCTTTGAACTATCCTCATTATTACAGTTTGCAGGTTTGGTAGATTTGGGGACGCTTCGTGAAGCCATCAGAACCTTTGATAGGGTGGGTAGAGATAGAGAGGTGAACTACTGGCATCGCTCGCCTTTGAACGATCCTCATTATTACAGTTTGCAGGTTTGGTAGATTTGGGGACGCTCTGTGAAGCATTCAGAACCTTTGATAGGGTTGGTAGAGATAGCGAGGGGAACTCTTGACTTCTGTTTTGACATCGCTCGCCTTTGAACGATGCTAAGTTTTACGGTGTGCATATCCGGTGATACTTTCCTCTCTGACCTAGGATTGGTAGACACTTCGTGAAGACTTCAAAACCTTCGATAGGGTGGGTAGAGATAGCGAGGAGAACCCTTGACTTCTCTTTGGAATCGATGGCATTTGAACGAACCTCACTATTACAGTGTACAGGATTGGTAGATTGGGCGACGCTTCGTGAAGCCTTCAGAACCTTTGATAGGGTGGGTAGAGATAGCGAGGTGAACTCTTGACATCTTTTTCTGAGACCAATAGCCTTTGAACGATCCTCACTATCATAGTGTGCAAGATTGGTAGATTGGGAGACGCTTCGTGAAGCCTTCAGAACCTTTGATAGGGTAGGTAGAGAGAGAGGGGGAACTCTTTGACTTCTCCAAAAAGCAGTTACTCAATATGATTTTGGAAACGGTCAGACGTTTCAGACAACCGTCACTGACGAAACACAATAAAACATTACACAGCGTCACTGATGAAAGACACCTCATGATGGTTGTCTGAAATGTCTGGCCGTTTGTAAAATCATATCTATATGCTTGGGAAACTGCTTTTGGGCGTATCTTATTACTTGGCAATTGATGTCTAACGTTCATCGACTACTCTTGACTTCTGTTTGAGATCGATCGCCTTTGAACGGTCCTCACTATAAGTTACAGTGTGAATATCCGGCGACAATCTTTCATCTTGTTCTTTCTTCCTTGACCTACGATTGGTAGACGCTTCGTAAAGCCTTCAAAACCTTTGATAGGGTGGGTTGAGGTAGCCAGGGGAACACTTGACTCGTTTGAAATCGATCGCCTTTGAACGATCCTCACTCTAACAGCGTGCATACTGACAAGCTTTAAAGGGTTACTAGCTATACCGTCAACGATAGCAATGATTCAACCGTTGCCAAATAGCGATGTGCAAAACTTTGGCTGCATACAGTCTCCCCTTTGAAAATGCAAATTGCTAGTTAAAAAAGAACGGATTCCATCGGTGCCAGTTGTAATGTACAGAACTTTGGCTGCAAGCTCCTCTTTTGCAAATTGCCACTTTAAAAAGAACGATAACATATTTGACATTGAAGGGACAGTGTCAGGTTTATGGTATAGGACAAAGCTTTATCGTCATACAAAGTCAATGTTGATAAATATAATGTCATATTAAATGTTTTACTGTCCGAGATGAATGTAAGCCAAACACGTACTGTGCAATCGTTACCAAGCCTTTTAATCAGCGCATAACGATCCCTCAACCGTACAAGAGCTTATCGTGTTGGACGTGAAATTACCACCAAAAGCCTTCCAGCTCTTTGACTGGTCAGGTTGAAAGTACTTCAGATAATTGCAACATGACTCTCTGCCAACTTACTAGCCTTTTTCTGCTGTATGGCGAGTTATGCGGGTGCATACACTGTAACAGTCCTTCTAAATTATGTAGTTAAAACGCGAGAAGTAATGATTTCATAACAGAGCCATTTCCAGATGCAGCGGCCATCTTGGATTTTCCATACAACCCATGTAACAATTGTTGCAATTTAGCCTATTTCTACCATGCTATTGCCAGGAAGAAATCAATCCTTTTAATCGACTAATAGATTGATGTCCTTTCATGCAAATCTGAGATTCGAAATAGTCTCCAAGCAGACGTGTTAGGTGGATGAAAAAGGATGGCGAAAAAGAGACAAAAAAGTTGCCATGTGATCTCAAGGCAGTCTTTTGCAGTCTACCCCGCCGCACGGTCAGTTCACTCTTAGGCCATTTAACTCCTACTAGACTTTTATTCTTATCTTGGTCGAAGGTCCCCTGTTACTATTCGGCCAGGCGGGAGTGTGGTAAAGTTCGAAACGATACTGTGATGTTTACAGCTTGAGCACTAACCATATGTGTTGTTTGTTTTTCCCAATAGGATGGCAATGGCTACATTGATCCCCAGGAACTGAAAGCAGCCATGGCCAGCATGGGACAGCGGATGACTGATGCTGAAATCGATGAGATGATCCAGGCTGCCGACAAAGACGGCGATGGCCGGGTCAACTACGAGGAATTCATCAACATCCTCCGTCCCAAGGCTTAAGAAAGCGACAAAGCATAGGGATATACCATGGCCTTTGAACCAGCTACCCCAGGGTTCCTTGCGCGTACGCGAATGAGGTGTCGGCCATCTTGGTTTCTTGTAGAGGCTAAAACATACATACAAAGATGGGAATTGTCGGGTAAATACATTATGGTGGAGAAGAGCAAGAAGGAAAATGGACCTAAGACAATCCAGGTTATATGTACATGCACAACTAGACGGTACATGATTTTCTCATGAAGAACACCGAAGTAGAACAGGAACATCCTATCAAATAGGTAGCTAAATACATCATATCCTTACAGAAGGAATGATAGTGGTGCTCTCTATATAATTCATTAGAACTATAATCCTAGAATGTGCTCATATGAAAATATTGTTGTGGAGAAAGAATGTGATTGAAAATAACAACTTTTGGATGAGAGGAAACTAAGATGGCCGCCACAACAAATTCGGCAAATTCTGTCCGGTGACAATCTTGCTTCTTTTTCTTTCTTCCTTGACTTAGGGTTGGTAGTCCTTGTGAAATAGCAGATCGGCAAATAACGGTGCTCGTGTAGACGACTAACACTAACTGTTTAACTGTGAATGATTCATTACATGAAGCCAGGAAAGGAAATCATTACAACATATGCTTAAGAGTCAGGAAGAAAGGGTTGCGAATATTTTGCATGTAAAATTGCTCAGTCAAAGTATGTATTTTAAAACAAGTATGAAATATCAATGTGCAAACGTATATGTCGTGTTATTCTAAACTAATGATTTGCGTTTTAAATTTGTTCTGTGTCTGTCTGTCAGGTTTTAAAAGCATGCTGTAGAGATAACGGTCACTCCCGGAGTTGCAAGTTTTGTTCCGTAATACCCTCTGCACTGAAGTCAGCTATAGATGGCAGATATTGGGAGCACTATTCATCTGTGGTAACACTTCTAATATATCATATAAAACTTCGCTGCTAAAATCTAAGCATGGACATAATTCATAACCCTTCTTTTTGTAACTCTAACGTATTTACTGTCGTCGTGCTTATGTATCCGTGTAGTTATTTCATTGAAAACTTGTGTGAGTTTTAGCTAGCCGTGGTTGTAAGTGTTAAAGCAATAATGTCTGTCAAAACCATGTCTTCGCGTTCGTAAATAGCTGTAGAATGATTGGCCCTTCAGCGGGTAGCTATATTGAAATCTCGTCTACTGTTTTGCCAGAAGCACATCTATGCCCATCATGCTTTGCAGCAATAACTCCGCGCGCAAGGAACTCTGGGAATCTTGTCGCTATGGCCATGGGTCCATCTTAGCCTATCTTTAACATATGTTTACAACAATATTTACAAGAATTTTATACGGAAACATAACATAGCAATATCCACTCTCTGGCATTTATGACATGACGACTAGACATCTAAGTTAGCGGCCAGTTTAAGTAGTAAACGACGTAAAGTTAAAGTAGTGTAGTTGTAGTAGCTAAAGTCTATCAACAAAGAAACGTGAGTTATTGTAAAGATCGTCATTACTGAGTTGCCCTCAGCAAAGCTTTCCCTTGTTTGAGGCCTCTGTTAATCGATCTGATCTGAGAATAAAGGACAGTTTTCATCTACGAACACAAATGTCTTTGCTCATTTTACTATCTCACCTCATCTCTCCTGTCTTAAATGTTCAGTTAGGGTCTTAGGAACACTAATACTCTTTCGACCCCATGGAAGACATTGCGACCATTTTGACATCTTTTGATGTCTTGGTAACTTAAACTTCGTGGGGGATTTTGTGATACATTGCAACAACTTAATAGCAGAGGTGGGCAACAAGACATCTAAAACTATTTATGATATTGGCTTGATATGACAAAGGCTAAACGACTATTATTCAAAAGACTCTAACGGTGAGCTTGATAGAACAGAAATTCTAATTCAAAACGGTAAATCCAGAGGATGTTTTCATCTTATGAATTATTGTGTATCTTCTTAGAATGATTGATTTTGCAATTCTACACTATCCAGTATTTATACTGTGATTAACGAGAATTCTAAAATATTGATGTATGCATTTTCGCAGTTAAACTATGATATTTCAGTGGCTGTTCTTGTAGATTCCTAAGTTCATAAGGCATTAAGAGTTACTTTATGACTGGATGCAGACGTGCGACCAAAGCCGGACCACTATCGATTTTCCTGAGAGAGACGTGAGAATGAACACATTACGGAGTGCTACAAATCACCAAGTTTGACACCCAATAGTAACGACCATGTTCTATGGTCCGTGACGTTCCCTCAGAGCCGTCCAGAAAACGCACGGAAAATCATGGTACCGTTAGATTGAACTCAGGTAAGAGCGAGGGAAATCAATAAACGTCCACAAAGACAAATGCTCAGATCGACTTTTGTGGTTCTGCTGTATTCATCTCCTTTAATTCCAATCGCGTCAAAGGTACGGTGGCGCTGCCCAACGCCATTTGCTTCGGCGGTGTAAAATTTGTCTTCATAGTCCGGGCGACAGCGGAAAATTAGGCGGGCAAATTGCGATGAACACAGAGCCGCAAGGGAGTGTCAACATGGAAGCGCGGGGGTTCTTTCTTCACGGTTTCTGTCAAGAGTCGTTACATGGCTTGTTTGGTCGAACAGATATAGACTATGTGTCGAAAGATTTTGAATGGTTAGCTAATGGTAAAATGGATCCTTATCTGCATACGCCTAAATGTCCAAACAATCTACCCACGCCCTACGTTCAGTATTACCGAGTGTAACGTTACATATCGAAGTGTTTTCTATCGTTGTTTGACAAAGAGAGAGAAGTGTATACGTAGGGGTGCCAAAGCCAGGACAAGAAAAACAGGACCAAAAAATATGAAAACACTGAGTCCAAAATCGAACGACAAAGCTCCAACATTTCCATGCAAAAACGAAGTAGATACCGGAAAATAAAATTCTACCGAAAGAATTTGATAAAGTTAAACGTTAGTCCACACATGACAAGTCGCCTTTTGTATAGTCTAAACGAGATCACCAGTGCTACAACTGATGGCAAAACCAACGCGATTATACCGAGCTTTTCCAATTATTCGACCACTTGGCCCAACTGCTTTGTATCATCCACATAAATAAAGGATAATCTGCCATTCTTCGGAACAAATGTTGACTTCCTACATGGTAAAAGAAAAGCATTTCGAAACCGATTCCAGGAGCTAATTGCGACGTTTGAGCGATATTGGGGGCAACTTAAAAGTACTAGCTTTGTAAATAAGTCTATTAAGTCGAGTAGGCTGCGATTTTTCACGAGAGGCAATCCAATATTTTCAAGTGATTGACCCACTTTCTACCTTTCATATATCACCGCTTACTGCACAGTGGCACTAATGATTTCAACTTATTTAGGTCACTGTTGGAACGCCCATTGTTAGTCCAAAATGATTCAGAACGGGAATTCTTTAGGCTCGCATCATTGAAAGGGGAAAAATTCTGTCGCCAGTCTTTAGGACTTTATATGAAGCAACTTAAAGGTAACATAAATTTCTTCATCTTCATTACACCTATTATGTTATAGGAAAAATGCCCCATAACACTAGTTTTCAATTCGGTTGATGAATTGGAAGAAATAAGCCATCCACTTTAGACGGTCGTCGCCTGAGAAGACATGAAGAATTTAGAATAGGAGCTGAAAACGTAACAATTCATAGTTCATAGTGATTGTTCGGCAGTTGAAGACAGCCAGCCAGACCGTCTCATAGATCAAGTCGATCAGATAGCTACTGTCGCTGTTCTTGTGCTCTGAGAGCATGGTAGTTAATGCGATAGCGAAATTCAGTAACAAACATTGCCATTTGAATAAGATGCTCAAAAGTGTGTGTGTGTGTGTGTGTGTCTGTATGTGTGTTTGTCTGTGTGTGTGTGTGTCTGTGTGTGTGTGTGCGCGCGTGTGTGTATGTGTGTGTGCGCGCGTGTGTGTATGTGTGTATGTGCGTGTCTGTGTGTGTGTGTGTGTGTGTGTGTGTATGTGTGTGTGTGTGTGTGTGTGTGCGTGTATGTGTGTGTGTGTGCACGGTGTGTGTATGTGCGGGGGCGCACTTGCGTTCCACTTGAAAGATAACCTTAGCTATCATCCATGGAGAGTCATCATTTTTCATTAAGGAAATAAAATACATTTACGCTCTGTATGCTCTGTCTGCTTTGTTGTCTTTTCAGTCATAGTATAACCTTTTGCATGATACTATATAAATTTTATAAGGATTACACATGTGAATTATGCAACTAACAGAGTAATGTCTTCGCTCATCGCCAAAGTGCAATCACGCATATCAATCGACATTTGCCGGAAATCGTCGCGTCCACAGATAAACCATTCATAACGCTTGCTTCGACACGGGAAGTTACCCTGTAAAAATCAACACTCCAACGATGTGCATTTATCATCATTTCATAATCATTATCATCACTATCATCCCACACGCTTGATAATGATCTTTGTGGCGCCTTGACAATCCGTCATGATCAGCAGCAGCAGTGCAGTACCTACATATTAATTTGATGAAATAATTCTTTAAGGGTTTGGGAGGGATTTGCATCTGAGGCAGCAGCTTTAATATCCTTTGAACAATCAATGTGCAAATTGAGAAGGATGCATAGAGATCTAGAGAATTGTTCTCAATGGGATACGCACACATTAATTCGACAATAAAGAAACATGGAGAGAAAATCTTACAAAGGTTTTATTCAAAACTCATTTGTGAGAGATAACTTCGCTATGTTGTCAAAAAGTAAATAGATTTGTTCATTCCAATAACGAATGTTTATATCAATTGTACCATCAACCCAGAATATTAATGCAAGTTCTGAAAGCAAGTTCTGAAAGTATGTCCCTCTTCTATCATAGTCCTGCAATCCTTGCCAATGTCACTGATGAAAGATAACGGATGCTATCTTGAACGTCTGACCGTTTCCAAAGTCACATTCAGTTGCTTGAGTAACTGCTTTTCTTTTTGGCGTATCTTATTGCCTGGATTTCTAACCTTCATCGACGTGTCCTGCAATCCTTTGCTCTCTCACAGACCATCAGCACTGTCACCATGCGGGATTTTTGTGAACTGCACGTTACTGATAGTAAACTGCTATCTCATGCACAATACCGTATGATCGATACATCCGGGGGTAGGGAAGCTTGAAGATATCAACCTATGCATTTGAGAATTTTCAAAAGCTTAACCTAAATACCACGCAATCCCCAAGAGAGCCTTTTCAGACATCCTTTCAGTGTTGTGGGTTGATTTAGTAGAAACCGCCGCTATGCGTTATAAAGCAGTAGCTAGATTGATTTGAATTTCTCGTAAGGTCAGGAAGTCAATAGATACGAATGGGCCACTATCTTAACCAATCGATACTATCGGTAAGAAAGGTAGATTGGACTGCCATTTTGCTGTTGTAAAGGATAAAGGAAAGCACTTACAATAGCAGCTACTTTACAATGATATCATTCATTTACACACACACACACACACACACACACACACACACACACACACACACACACACACAGACTCTCTCTGTGTCTTCACACACACACACATTTATGTGTGACAGAATAAAATACGTAGTTCCTTTGTCCAGTTATCCTCATTGAAAGATTTTAACAGAAACACCTCGGCAGTTTCAGAGAATGATGCTAGGCATCTCAAACTCACATCGCATCTTCCTGAAATCAATATCTTCCACAAAACATCCCACAAGGCCCTAGCACGTCGAGGAGAAAAGCCTGGGGTTAGCTGCAGTACCAAGGTTAGCCGCCAAGAGACCAAAACGTAAACTTGACCCTTGTCTTTCTAAGGCCTACCCACATAGTAAATACCATCACAATCCATCCAGCCGTTCTTAATTTATGCTGACCACCAAGATACAAGAACGCATACACACAAAACAATACCTCCGTTTTTCACGGAGGTAACGTTGAATATCAAAACGTAGGCGTTTGAAGCTTCATGATATGAATAAAGCTACATTTGTATATGTTTGAAGTTTTTGAGCAAAATGAGTAGTGACAGATTAGAATACATGGACGCCATCGAGAAGGAAGGCGAGACCCCGGGGTCAGATATCGGGAAGGAATCTTAAGCAAATTCTGATCGATCTAAAGGCGCACACCGTTTGAATTATGCACAAGGGAGGAAGCTTCGGTAATCTCGGATGTTCAAATAAGAAATTCTGCCACACAGATAAGCGATATAAACCATGAGGTAGAAAGGGTGTTTAGGTTCGGTCCAACAATGATTATGTCCTAAAAATGAAAATGTATTGAGATGTTATTTTTGTGTGTTTTGTTCTTCACTGCCCATCATTACGAACGTCTATCTACTTCCTGTACATTTCTTCAGATAAATCTTTTTGACGTTTACCGTTTGGTTGTGTACAAACGTCATCACAAGTAACTCCTGGTATACAGTAAGAAAAAATAGCTCGCCCTACGAGTCGGTGAACGGTAACGCTAGGTCACCTTTATCTGCTGGGTAACCTATATCTGTTGTTTGAAAAAAAACTGGATAACTGGATAGTCAGGGATATAATGATCAATTCGACAGTCGATGCTTTCCAACAGTAACATTTTATCACAATTTGAAACCACCGTCCGTTGACTTGATATCGCTTCATACTCTAAAAACCACGGATAAAGGTTATCCCGTGGATAAAGGTGAACTAGCGCTAAACCGTTGTTTGTGATCGTTTGTTACCCTTCTTGGAGTTCTGAAAGACAAGTAAGGACGAATCTAGAATACAGTCGAAGTCAAGCAGCTGCTCTTAAGTGATGACATGAAGTTCCGGACGGGGTTTCCATACGTGAGGATTATGTACTTAATACAATATACAGCACAGCAGTAACACGTTAACAATAATCGCTGTGATGACCTAGTTTGATTCTTCTCGCCGAAAATCGATTCAACCAATCTTCCTCTCATCAGGAGGATAGTGTGAGGTGTGGCACAAGTCGTTACTAAAACACTGCATCTGTTAACACCTCTGACCTGGTAGCCACACCATCGGGAGCTCGTCGCTATTTCTACGGATCTGGAAGAGTTAAGCCCGCCCGCCGCAGTTCATATATTAACGCATAGGCCGACCAGAGGAGCAAGATGACCATGTTATCTAGGCCATCTAGCTCCTGGGTTCAGGGGGTTAGTAGGTGATCTGTATTGGTGTATAATAGTCTATTGACCTAGTAGTTGCTTTGTTGGGTACCTTAAAACTGATGGCTGCGTCCAGAACTTGAGATATCAAACCCGAAACTTCTGCTGCAATACCGTTGCAACCTGCCAGGGGGGGTGGGGGGGGGGGGTGCAAAATCAAATCGATTCGAGGTCTCATAAACACGTATCTACATTATACATACCAAATATCAGGACAATCCATACATGCCTTAGAGAGTTATGCTGGTCAACTACGTGTACACACCACACACAAATCCAACACGCTTATCGAGAAGAGCTGTGACCACTTGACCAAAAGCGCCAGCCATACGCGTAGCGAGGCTGCATTGCACTGCCACTGTAAAAAGTGCGCTTCACCTCAATTGAAGATGACTGCTTTGATGGAACGTCCAGCACAAAATATTTGATTGGCAACAAAAGTATAAAGGGCCTATCTATCATAATCTATTTGCACTGCAATAGCCCTGTCGCATGACGTTCCAATTGTTTGTAGAGGGGACAAAAAGAAACATTTTTGCCCAAAGTTTTTGTTTCTTCACACACAGGCATCATATTTTGGTCGCCCAGTAGAATCGGTTACATCCATATAATCAAATCTATTTGGCCTTAGCTGAAAATCCATAAAACATTTCCCCCTTTCAATTAAAAGGAAGCTCACGTCTGTTGCAGTTCCTGACTGTGCAATCTCGCTAAAGACCGGACCCAGATAATCTATATACCACTTGGCGTGGGTCCAGACGGCCACCAGAACGGTTTACCGTCTGTTAGAATGATAGTCTTTCCACCTATGCCATTAGGAGCATATAATAATTCGTACGTTATAAGTACGTTCAGTGTCCGAGTGCCATTCAACTGAAATAGCCAAGTGGGCATTGCAATGCTTGGACAAAAGATCCAGAGTTTATGGGTTCGATTCTTGGCGTTCCTGGCTAGATGTTTGTGTCTTTGGGAAAGGCAATTTATACTAATTGGGGAAGTAAAAAGTGCTGTGGGTTCCAGGGTTCCAATACCGTGACCTAGACACAATTGGGATAATAACCTACTGCCCCAATGGCATAAAAAGACCACAGGGCTTTAATTTACCTTTCCAGAAGTACCCCGAAAACACATCTTACGCGAAATAAAGCCAGGCTGACCAGATCTGGTTAGTACAGCTTATGCTAAATTTAGAAGTCTCAACAGACTAGTTGGTCTATGCTATGACATCTTTGCAAACGTCTGTTTTTCTGATGTGAAACAGGAAATAAACTTTACGATGTTGCGCTCTTAGTTCCGCTCCACCAAAGACCGCATGCCTTCGCTATCAAGAAGCCACGTCCCATGACGATATGTAAGTAAAATTGATTAGACACGCCCCCTCCCCCACCATCCCTCAAGGCAGCTGGGAGGTGACGACAGGCGGTAAGAATGTCGATCCTCCCCGCCTACATACACAGCTGCTGCGGTAAGGATATACATCAAAACAGTCATGCATGTCATTGTAACCACAATAGTTCCGTGTTAGCATGTGGAACTGTCTGTATGGTCCGGTCTAAATATATCCGGGGCCCTCAGACAAAAGAAATGTGTACTTATAGACAAATTATCAAAATCAGCAGTTCTGCTGCAATAGCGTAGAAAACCGCTAGGAGACCCATTATCGATCTAGACCCTTGCTTTCTCAGTTTCTGGACCCCTGCCCCTCATAATCCAAATTTTATCACATCACGAAGATCCCTACGTTATACTAGCAACAAACACACACATTGACACAGAAAGAAACGTCACCAAAAACCAAGCGAAGCTTAAGGTAATAAAGTCCATTGTGTTTGCTTCAATACTTCAAGAATATTTGCCTTACGAGTTACTATTGACCGACTTTTGACCTTCCCTATAACTATTTTTTGTATGAGCAACAATATACAGGTAGTACTGTGTTTTAAGACACATTTACACCACTCAAGGGGCGGAGAAATTTGCAAGTGCCCATAAACAGATTACTAAACTGAACCTGCCCATATTGGCAACTGACCCTATATAAGCAGACGGCTGCTAGACCCAGTCTGGTACCAATTATTCAAAGTACACCACCGCGAGCAGACGGCCACACCCCGAACGTGCGAAACTCAACTTGTACTCTACGTCAACTTTAACAGGTATGTACAGAATTATACTACTACAATACAGGCTGTCAATTGTTCATTTAGTAACGTTTATGACTCGGACATTTGTTTGATCTTTTTTGTAATCATTATCAACGGGCAACAAGTTAATACTTGTTATTTGGGTCAGGCAAATTTGCATTGACTATATATCATGTTATCGTAACAAGGTTGAGCTATTGTCACAAAAACTGTATATTTACTCCCTTACCGATGAAAGTAGAATATCATACACTTTTTTTATGACACATCGCATGCATCGTGTACACGTCAGATAGTAGATGTAGATAGCGTTCCCTAATTGCATGTTTCGCAAAGTTAATAACGTTTGAGAGAATCGTGTAACGTTTACTGTAAGGCAAGTGCAACATAGTTAAAGTTAGTTATTATCCCATTACCGTTACACAGTGACATACCACACATTGAGGCTTCGTCTTGTAGTAAAATAGTGCCCCCCCCTCCCCATGCATTCCACCATTTAGTTGACAAATACAAGACTACGCCTAGTAATTTTGAGAACGCGGCCCACAGCGTTGTTTAGACTTGTTCGCTGGACTATAAATGTGTAAGTTTAAACACAGCAATGCCCCCCTCCCCCTTGTCGTGAGACTGACCTTCGCATGTCAAGCTACATAAACATGGCCGGGTCGCCTGACCCCTTAGCCCTTAAGCGGCATATGTTCTCATTCAGTCACTCTGTTATCAGTGTTTTCGCGAGTCTTCTGGGCTGCTAAACTCCCATCCAGCCACGAATCATAATGCGGAGCGAATAGTTCTGAAACATTGGTCGAAGCTGATGCTTTTTTTGAGTATATGTAGGCGTTCCCAGTGTAAGAAGAGGGTGCCCCTGACCCCCTTGACCCTACTAGATGTATTTGTGATATTGAATCGTTTCAACTATGATACTTCGCACTTACCAACTGACATGCCGTCATTTTCAATGTTTAAGGGGATACTGCACGTACCAAAACAACATCCTTTTCTTTTTTCTTGTTTACTGCCTTCTTAGCTTACTTACTTACTTTCATACTACTTCTTACTTACTAATAGCTTCGTTTGGCCCCATAGTTTTAAATCCTAAGTATTTTAACCTGCTGACCTCCGTTAGAGAATTGTTTATGGTTTCACCGGAATGTTCGGCAGATTTATACACTAAAGTAACATGACCCAGTTGTACACTAGACCGAAGATAAAGCTTTATCAAGAAATGCCGGTCCCATATTTGGTGTCAACTTCAAGAAAGCATTTCGGTAAAAGAGTATCTCTGACTGATAGTACAACTATTTTTAGTTGGAAGTAAATTCGAGAAAAACAATGTTGTCTATAACGGTATCATCATTAGTCACCCTTCTAAGAGTTTGTTACTCTTTGTGTCAAAGGTCATTGTACTATGATGACCTACACATATGTAGCCGAGGGGCTATTGCAGTGCTGGCATATTGACAGAAAAAACGGCACGATGTAGTGCTGGGCCAGAGGCTGTGTAAAAGGAACGGAAAAGGAAGTTACATTTCCGCCAAGAAAATTTGCGAACTCAAAACCAACGCGAAGGAGCTTTTTCTGTCGAAGGCGCTTAAATTGTCGAATGTCTTCTGTCCTCATACCCAACCGCGGACACCCCTTTCCCTCTTAGCGAATACCCCAGAGTCTTTTACCCCATACTCCATAGACTGGCCATGCTCCTATCGCGAAATTAAATCCTCGCGAAGTTAAAGGCATTTACAGTATACTTCTCGTCACACACTGTTGAAGTGAGTCATGCATACACTCTCTGATTCCTGGGGGTTGGGTGTACATTGTATAGGAGTGGGCGGGTTACAGCATGCAGGATAAAAACATCATCATGTTTCTTCTGACAAACGACCAGGACATGGTCTATTGGCCTCTTGTTAGCGCACGTGTTTAGCTTGAAAATTAATGAAACAAAGCACCTGTGATTATATCAAGAGCATGACTACAAAGTTGAATGTTGTGTTCAGTGAAATGGCATAATTTTATACATGTAATGGCCGCTACAGTCAGTAAATGAAAGAGCTATCATGAAAGGTACCCATGAAAATGGCATCCCTTCATAAATCTTTCAAGGCTAACTGTAAATGAAGTTGAACAAGTGTAACGGTCCATATACAGTGCACAGTGGAACATTCGGAAATGTCACGTACATTTCCAAAGACGCCAATGTGTACTTGAAATTCAAGCGTGACTTGTTTGGTCCGCACACAGGAGCTTCAAGTCGTCTCGTGTCTTACACTTGGAAGGATTGTCATGAACAAGACAACACCGTAACAACGATAAAGGGGCATGATAAAATGTTTTAAAATTGTCCTTGACCCTCTTCTTGCCACCTGCCAAATACTATTATCAGAAATCATCCAGAGGTTCTTAAGCTATGCCCAACAAAACAATATCTGGAAACAAAAAAATAGACTTAGACAAACAATATATCCATTTTAACGGAGGGAAAATTCCTTCTATTACACACAAAGGTAGTCGTGGTCATGCTTTTGTAGAGTTCTCGCTAAGAATGTGTTACTTCTATCCCGCCCACATTCTTACCTTAAGAATGGTGTAGGAGGAATGCTATTACTTAAGACGTTCAAGTTTATGCAATGATGCGATAAGAAAGCCTTCAGGAAGAAAGGAGTTATTCTTACACCCCCTCTTCGAGACAGAAATTTGATAACATGGCGCGTTTGACTCCCACTTCTTTTGTGACTTGTCTCAACCAAAGCTTTCTCTGTCAAACCTTTCCCGTGGGAATTCTAGGGTTAATGAGGTAGATGAAACGGAATTATATTAGCAAAATTCATTTCATATCGAGCCTGTCACCATGGCGATGATATTTGTCACAAAGCCTTCACTAATTTAATCATCGGAAAATACGGCAGATGTATTCACGTCACGTTTCCGAAATCGGATTTGGATACGTGAACTCACTGTAAGAAAACATCATTGTGTTTGGTATAGAAGCCCTTTTAGAGAAGTCTATCCCCTGGTTTCTTGACGGATACTATCAAGTATACCATATATGGGTACGTTATACCCTATATACCTTATGTATGCGTTTTATTCAATTGGGAACGAAATGTTTTTTGTTAGGCTTACACGAGACAACCGACTGAAATACCCAGCCAATATCGGATTGGGCCTCTTCGATGATTAAAATGTCGATCGCACCCTAGTCTTAGGTTCAGGTTTTAGGGCGTGGCTATTGAATACAAGCGTGACAGGGCACCATCTGGGCTTATCGACAGTTGCTGAAATTGGACACCTATGATCTACGCTACAATAAAATCAACGGCCTGCTGTCAAGCTTGCCGCAAGTTAGGGCAAAGTGTTGTGCGAAGAAAAGTCGACAGGTGGCGTTGTTGGTCTGATACAACGGCCAATCCATCTAAACGACGGGATTTAATTCTGCTTTACAAGCAAGGTGTCAAACAATGCACACATGTGCAATCATGTTTGAGATCCATGTAAGATCGATGAAAACAGAATTATGTTTTGTTTTTGGTTTGTACGTATTTATAGATAGATAAATGAATAAATTTGAATACAGTAGAGTGACAGAATGTGAAGGAGAGGATCGGGTTATGGGAGACTTGCAGAGATGTTGTTTTTCCGAAGGCCCACAGGAAGAGAAAAGAGGCTGATATTCTTTATTATAAGCTAGCCACGTCCGCCGTAGAGTGACAAGACTAATATGATACCTTATGTACATTATTGAAGAATAATAACTTAACAAGGCATACCCGTACTAAAAGCTCTCTCACAAATGTGTCATATCTTCTTTTTTGCTTGACTATTTTCAGTACAGAAGGAAATATGGCTGACAAGTTTGACATCGATGAGCTGGCTAAGATCAAGGGCGTGTTCAACCAGTTTGACTCGGACGGGAGCGGCGCCATCAACATCGGGGAGCTGGAGGCTACCCTGGCGGAGCTGGGAGAGCATCCCTCCGAAGACACAGTCACGGTAGGTCCGATTACAATAAGCCTCCTTCACCGGCGTCTCTAGGGCCTTGGCGAAAGATTTTTTGCGGGGGGGGGGGGGCGTCGATTCGCGATTTTTATCCGGGAATACGACGGGAAAGGAAAATTGCCGGGAGAGGAATATCATAAGATAGCTGTATACAATAGACACTTGTTACTTTGTTACTGTCTGTACCCTTGCACCCTGTCGTGTGTAAACATGTGCGAACATGTGTGATCACGTCGACCGATGATGATGATGCAATTCGTCTACGGGCATGAATTTGCAAATAAACAAATGTTATATTCAAATATTATTATATTGACTTGCACATACGCAGTTGGATCCGTGAACAGGCGTATGTGCAAAATGTTTATGTGTATTACTGAGGGACGCTTATGTTGATCACATCCCTGTGATGTAGGCAATAATGGTATCCTTGGACAAAGACCGCAGTGGAACCCTTTCCTTTGAGGAGTTTCTGGGAATGGTGAAGCAGGTGAAGACAGTTCCGAGGGAAGATGCGCTTCTCACAATCTTCAAGACATACGACAAGGTGAGATAGAAGTGCCACAACACCTCCTTTGTTACCCTTTAGCTAGATCTTAACATATGACGTCATAGCCGCCATGTTGGTTGGTTAAACCAAAAATTGTTAGACCTACAAACCTACATGCGAATAATGTCAAGACTTTTATCACATAAACAACCATGTAATCGGAGCTGTCATACTTCCTTAATATATTGGGAGTTTGAGTGAATTACTTGTTTTATTCAGTATTGCACGCTTCTCACTGACTCTGTCATTGCACTTTCCCGCTAGCCCCATATGGCAAGAGACGTGAATGTAACAAGAAACTGAAGACAGAAAATAAGATAACGTTCTGGGAACCTATTTGTGAAATTTGAGCTAACTTTTCGTCAGTGTCCTCGACGTGTCTAACATATGTCAACCTACCCATCCTACCAGTCTCTGTTTACACTATGCCACCTTACAACAAGTCACTCTACTGTATTCAACGATTTCGCACACAAACCAACATCAACTAGCACACCGGAAACACTGCCTCCGTTTTTATGGATGCGATTATTCACCCAGTAACCGTTGATCGTTCGTTCTCACGGTCCATCACAGGACGGAAGTGGACAGCTTGGACCAGAAGAGCTGAAGGAAGCCATGAAGGCCAGAGGGTGCGAGCTGTCCGACAGAACCATCGACTATCTGATCAAAAAGGTAATCATAAATGGTTATCCTTATTGGACAGCAAAACTGAGACCACACCCGAACAGTAGAATCTTTGAATCAAATCTACAAAACTGGGAAATGAAAGAAATAATAAATTCATATTTCCGGTCCAAACTGACCATGGCATGCCAAAGGCTCTGAGCGTCTAGCGAAATGGTTAACCTTGTCGGGTTTGTGATCTGGCAGTTGGGGTTTGGCGTGGGTTCAAATTACAGGAGCCAGGAGTTTCTAATCGCTTTATGCTTCACAAAATACATTGATTTGACTACCCGGTTTCCATATGTCATTATGTGGGAAGGAACTTATGATATGCGTATTGACGCCCGTTTTGCTTTCTGGGTGTTGATTTAGGTGGACAAGGACGCAGACGGAAAACTGACTTACGAGGAGTTCGTCAAGCTGATCCGGCCAAGGTCATAAGCACCAAAGTTGTGACGTCATCGGTGTCAAAGGTCACGTGGCTGCTCCAAGAAAGATCGTTACATCACTTTGCAGTACGAATGATAGCTCAAGCAGGTGTTATGATTGCGTTGAACAAAAGGGTCTATGTTTGTGGATTGCTTTTCCATTCTTTTTTCGAACTATTCGAAGATTGCAAAAGTTGGACTTCCGAGTTTGTCCAATGATTAGAGTGAATGGAGTTTGAGAAACGTTATTATACTTACGTTATTTCTACACGATATGATATTCAGATAACCTGGACTCACTAATATTGATAGTTGACTTTTAGGACATTTTCAAAATGTTGGTGCAGTTATAGAGACACCATTCGAATTCTATTACACAGTATATTAAGCTATAACAACTTAACCTCTTGTAACAGCAAGATATGTAGAGTTCTTTGGTATAGGTATATACCATATGAACAAATCGTCGAATTCACGCACTGATATTCGTCCTACGTGTCACCAACATAGCAATAACTGAAGCCTTAAGAAAGATAGAGAAAACGACACAGCAGCATTTGATAGTGCCAACGCAATTTCGAAAACAGAATATGAACCAAAAATTTTTAAATGGCTGTTATACAGACGATGACAATCATTAATATTTTGAGAAGGATTGTATTATAGATGGAATTGTGGCCACTTCAATGGGATCTAATGCTAACTTAATGCTATACTGTCATTTTAATCTTATGATGTTAAAAAAAAACTATTGTAGTGCGTGTTCACAATTCTGTTTTGTGAAGTAACGACGTTGTAACACCTAGCTATAGAGAGGCATTTTCAAGGAGTTTAGACTAGTTGAAATATTTCGGATATATTCTTAGAATTATTTTTAGTTGTAAAATGTGCCAACCTCACTTAGTGGTCGTGTCAATACCTCACAGTATTTTGTTATAGAACTTTATTCTTTTTTTCACTATGAATAAACTATGCACTTGTATAACGTAAAGCTATTTACATATCGTCATTTGCACAAACGCGTACGCCCGCATTATGATTAGGGTCAAGAAATGCAATTTGTATCCAAAACAACAGGTGGCGCTTCTACGCCGGCCACAGTGTTACACGGGCTACTCGCTCACTACTACAAATTAATCATTTTTATTTAAACTAGTGTTTTAAAAAGCCATGAGGTTTTAAATGCATTTCAATACGGTTGTACCTTTGGAAGTGTTGTATACTTGCATTTCATATCTGTCCCTATACACCAGTCGGAATTGTATACCCAATTAAACCTTTATGTGCAGTACCACTTTCGTCCGCGGCAAGAAAAGTTGTTCAAATATTAAAACGACCGTCAGATTGTTAAATTTCCGTCTTTTGGGGAATGGAGAAAGCTGTTGATGACTGCCCTGTAATTCAAAGGCATTCCGGCAGGGGGCTATCTCTTGTTTATGGTGCCTGTAAAAAACGAGCCAGAATTGTAACGATGAATAATGGACAACGAAAAGAAAACGTACCTTTCAGGAGCTCATTGCGGTTGAATCATCTCAGTGGTGCTAGTATTACGCCGGGTGGAGCTTCTTCCAATGACCCTGATGTGGCTGACGGTCGCCGGTGTTTCCGAAGAGAGAAAAATGTCCATTGTCTTACATCTTCGAAGAGGGGGGGGGGAAGGTCGACTGCGCCTTTGTTCTTTAACGTCAAGTTTTGACCTCAAATGCGCTACATTCTTGGTTCTGGTGTTGACATAAGATTATGCCAAACGTAGTTTGTACAACGGGCTGACTTCAGATGGCAAAACATGAACTATTTCAAACTGAAATCTTGAGACAAGATTGGAACCGCCAAAAACTTCGTCCGACGCCGGTGTGCGAGCGCCACCTACCGTTACAGGTGGGCTGGATTCTTGCTGCAACATATTCTTAATTGAATTAGAAAAGATACCACTAAAGAAAAAAAATCATACTATAAGTGCAATAGCAGTGAAGTAAAACATGTTTATTGTCATCTTGAAGATGCGACTTCTGTATTGATTAAGTTTCAACTCTTTATATGTAAGGTATTAATATGTATCTTAGCAGGATTCATCCACTCAGGGTTATATATGAAAACGAAACCTCACAAATTTGATTTGCACTAAATCTATCATATCAAGGGATGCAAAACTATATCCTGAAGCATTAGACATAGGGTTTTCTCAATGTTGACACAGAGGTAACGTCTGTTGCACGGTAAGGCTGAAGTCACTTTTGGGGTTTCATGATGCTGGCGAACTCCTGATAGTTGATGAGACCATCCCCGTCTTTGTCGGCACGTTTGATCAGGTAGTTGACGGCCTTGTCAGTCATCTTACACCCGCCTTTTTTCATCGCTTCTTTGATCTCTGCAGCGTCCAGCTTTCCGCTGCCGTCCTGTTAGAAAACTGAACTTTTTAGCCATTTTATAAAGGTATATGGATAAACTGACAACCAGCATGACATTCGTGGCTTCCGAAACAAATGCCCATTGCTGCGCACCTTTAGAGTACCGTTCATTTGCGACCCTAGCGACACACTTAATAATTACATCGCTATATAAAAGTTTCAACTTAAGTATCAGCCATTCTGTAAAGGTGGTATCTCACTGCCCTTGCGTCAAGCTTGCATCACTGAGTGGTTCATTCACTGCGTCACTGTTTTGTTATTTTCTCCATTTTTTCCATAATTTAGATATTGCGTAATACGTAAAAGTATGACTTAGAAGACGACAAAATAACAAACAAAAAAGTAAAAAAAAATCGTTCTTTATGACGCAAGTGCAGTGAAGTAGAACTAAAAAGCAACATGGAATTCGTGGCTTCCAAGCAAAACTCTAATCACTACGCATCTTCAAAGCACCGTTCATTTGCGCTTCCTAGCGATACACTTTATAATTACACCACAGGAAAAAGCTTCATCTCTTTGAACGTACCGATAGAAAAATCCAGCCTTACCTTATCGTACTGCTGAAAGACAGCCAACAGGGTGTCCTGGCGCGGGACGGTCTTCACTTGTTTCACCATGGACAGAAACTCATCGAAGTCAATCGTCCCACTTTTGTCTTTATCTAATGACATCATCATAGCCTGTAGAAATTATGAAAACAGATGGCACACAAGTGCATTAGACTCAGCTGAATGCTTTCTGATAACTCATTAATAGAATTAGTGGCTCACTAGATAGATATGTACGTTCTTTACGTGCTTCTTGAAGCTGATGTTGACTTCGCATACTTTCAAGAAAATGACCAAAATATTTAAAGCTACAATCACTTTTACGAGTCGTCACATTTTCATGACGTTACTAATTAAAAATCATGGTAAGCACGCAACAATGTGACTGGCTCACGTTTACTCTTTTCCTGGAATTTTTAAAACTGAAGAAAGCAAGAGAACAACTTTTATCTCAATCGCAAAGTTTGAATGGGCACTCGCATTCTTGCTGAAGTTTTCCCAATCATAAGAAAGTAAAGAATAAATGGAGCCAATTTTTGTCAATGTTTCTTACTTAGTGTTAGGGTAAGTAATGAGTCAATTTCGCCAACTCCTAACATATGTTCCACTAGACTATCGTTTGTGGAGAGGGTTCTTCATTTGAGTCCTGGTCCCCATTAACTCATGCACATGGACTTGCCTCTCCCGTACAAAAAAACAACAGCACCGGCCTACCGTCACGACGTCCTCGGTAGGGGACTCTCCGAGCTCCCGCAGCATGTCCCCCAGCTCCTCGCGGTCTATCGAGCCGCCCCCGTCCTTGTCAAACTTGTCGAACACCGTTTGGATGGCCGCTCGCTCGGAGTCGCTGAACCTCTCTGCCATTTTGTGTGGTAAAACAGAGTCGTACAACAGTCTGGCTTGGTAGAAATGAAGGTTACTGGTGTAGTGGGGGCTTAAATTATGAATAAGGGCCTTTCCATTTGTTAGGGATCTCGTAGAGAATCAAGTTAACAAGCGAACAAAATTCAACCGTCCACATGAAAAGCTGTGTATTTGAGATTTCGTAATACACGTGTGTAGTATGTCGGGGTTAAATTCGAGGAGCAACACCTACATTTTGAAGGGTCTTTACACATGTTGGTCTTGTACGTTTCCATGTAATATATCTAAAATGACTCAGCCCCAAACCTTTTGTACCAATAAACTTTTTCAAAGAATGCATGCGTATACGTACGTGTGTAGCATGTTACAACGATTCGTAAAGGTATCGAAAACGGCAACCTATCACTAGACGGTCGAAAAAAGTACTCAAAAAGTGGGCGTAGCAGTCTTACTTGTTGTCATTGTTCAGTACTAGAAAAGTACGGTTTACCGCTTTTTATCTTAATCTTTATCAGCGCTGCTTATGTTGAAATGATCCCTTGTAACCCTGTACCAGCTATCCGTAGATTAAAATTCCTGCATTTTGCTGACGGGTCTTGTTAAAGAGGCGGGTCCTCACGGGCCAACTAACACACCATTATTCATAATTGTCAAAATGGCACCCAGTAGTATGCTGAGAACGTACGTGACAGACAGTTCAATGACTGTGGTAACATGATATAGCTCATATCTTGAAAGTTCGTCTGATCTGAGTGTGTTGCTAGATGTCATTCTGGAAATGTTAAACTGTAATTTCCAACACAAAAATTGTACTCACTCAAATTTTCAGAAGCAGTAACGTTAGATTGTTCATTCCTTGACAAAGTAACAAAGACTGAAGCTGTTTAGTCGAAAATTTGGGTAAGTCAAATTTTTCCGTGTTGCAAATTACAGTGTAACTTTTTCACAATGATTAACTGACTTCCAACAAAATCCACGCCCTGAAAATTCACCTACAAGTACTTGACGTGTATGAAGTAAGATATTCATAACCTGACAATAATTCATAAAGGTGATAAAACGTAGAGCTAGGGGTAGCCACTTTTGCCATTGGGTTAACGCTGACGTAAGACAATGCGTTATCAAAGCGCGGGTGTCCCTAAAATGTGAAGGAAATTAACTATAACCACCACAGTAATAACTGTGGTAACACGCCCTCTGTGCCCTCTGTATTCATAACATTCTTAAGCCATGTGTCATCCTGTTCCATCGGAAGGAGGGGCACGCCCACTTCCATGACGTCAGTCTTTAAAGACCGGTCTGATCTTATCTTATTCTGATATCTTCTTTGAAAATGTCTGGCAACCGTTTGTCCTAGGATCCACCTTGTTTTATAGTATTCTGATAGCTTTTCCAATGTAAGGAATCATTTGAATAATCTCTTTATGTTCAAGACCGGATCTAGCAGAAATCGGTCCAAAATCCATGGGGAGATAATTGTCAAGCGGATCTGATGGCAAGCTTTGTCCACTTAACACCAATCTATCCTATTTTGGTCCATTTCGTCATCCTTTTCGGCATATAAGGAGACCTGCAGCTGGGAGAGACTGCAATTCAAATTCAGTCTTCTTTTGTAAGCAAAATACTCAATAGAATACAGGCCCTTTCTTTTCTCAATTACAGTCCACGTTGCTACCTGATCCAATATTGTTAGCCTTTATTTTGGCCTCGCCAATACAAATATGCAACCTGTCATTATGTATGTCAGCATTTGCTTTCATACGAAACTACGAATGCAGAACAGACCCAAACACAACCACCCACACTGTTAGAAGATTTAGATCGTGTAGGAAACGCTATTCTAGGCATCCACTATGCGGAACAATGTCTCGCATCGTGTGGTGTAGACCTCAGTCAAGCTGATATTTACTGAGCGGAAGGGACATTCCGTTAATTATGGGCGTCTGGCGATGGTAAAGAGTGCTCTGCAGTTGTCACAAATGTTCTTTGACATCTATTGTTGACATCAATTACACTTCAACAACATCGTAGGAATAATGTTAGTTAAATTTTCCTCAAACGTTCAAGAACGTTAACCTAGCTGGTCTTGTCTGTGACAGTTATAACGATGGGTCTACAATACTGTAAAATTGGGTATTTTCGCGGTGGAAGTCTTTGCAGTGATCCCCTCACCGTGGATTTTAAAAACCACAGTGGACGTCCCCCCTTGATACAGCTTCCAAACACTGCATTTTCCCTACCGCCCAATTAAATCCCTGCAAACATTACATGAAGGCACCCCAATAACTAACCACACGTAATTCAGCATTCTACGTTGAAATAGACATCCACGGCATGTATATATTCATTAGTGTTAAGACGTTGTTTATTCAGTCAGAACTTCCTATTTCTTCTAGGAAAACTGTGTGTATGAGGTGACAAGTTTTCTTCAACCTGCAGAAACTTATTACTAATCGTTCCGCGGCCAAAACAAGATGGTAGCTACATGTGTTTTAACATCGTAATTTTGCAACCGTCGTGAAATATTTCAGCCTAAGGGGACATCATCTAAATTACTGCTGTAAAGCCTAATTACTACTTCCTTGTTGGAAGTATACATCGGAAGATAAGGCCTTATGACGGCTTGGTTTCCTGTGAAACATCGAATCGTTGAGATTCTAGCGACCCAACAGCTTGCAGAACTCCTCATAGTTGATCTCGCCGTCCCCTGAAGTGTCCGCCTTGTTGACCAGGTAATCGATGGCCCGGTCAGACAGCTTCATACCGCTCTCACGCATCGCACCCCTGATCTCTGAGCGGTTCAGAGTGCCGTTTCCGCTCTACGGAACACAGGAGAGAACATGGGTTATTAACACTGTTTCCACCCTACATGTACAGCACACTAAACAGGACAGGACAGAACAGAACAGAATGAAGGTGATAACGCTCTACAGAACACTAGACACGACCGAACAAAACTGATTCACAGAGCTCTAAAACAGAACAGTGCAAAGATGTTCATGTTTCTTCTACTCTACCGTACACTAAACAAAACAGAACAGAACAATACCTCCATTTTCATGGAGGTAACAAAGCGGAATTCAACACTTCTCAGCAGAGGAATTAAAAACAAGACAGTACTTATCAAAGATTACTTCCTTTCTTCATGTACACAACACTAAACAAGACAGAGCATACACTCGTGTAAAACTTCCGTTCGACGGTAAAACAAACACGGCAGTAAAGATAACTGAACCACCTGTCCATATAATTACATAGTGAAGTACGGAAGTGGGTGGTTTTCATACCTTGCTCTGAAATAAGGGCTATAATTTTCTGCTAGCCTAAAATCAGTCCAAAAGTCACACTCTATCACAACCGTGCTACTGTATATTGTTATTTCTTTCCAGCTTAGCAAAACTATTTTCATCGGTTGCTATCTCGGAGTATCAGATCATGCTGTAGATAATCATAGCCTCTACCAGGCTCCATGGGTAGCCGGTCAAATAGTAGAAATTGGACTATGATGGAGGGAATAGTATGCTTGGGTCGCGTAATGACTAGTATGGCCGTCTGACTCTCCCAGCATATTATTCCCTCTATTTGTCCAATTTCTACTATTTGGCCATCGATCTGTGGTACCTGGTAGAGGCTACATAATAAGGATATAACTTACAGCGTCGTGGCTTTTGAAGACGGTCAGCAGAGAGTCTTCCTGCGGCTTGGTCTTTACGGCCTTCACCATGTCCAGAAACTCGTCAAACGAGAGGTCACCGCTGTGGTCATCGTCCAGATTCTTCATCACAGCCTACGGTCATATACAAAAACAGTGTAAGTCATTCCTGCACCGGATGGTGCATAGGGCGGCGCCCATCTCCACTCTAGTAGCCCTGGGCCACACAATTTTTTGCAATCACTACAATAGGTTGCTAGTCCACTGGTAGTGGTGTGTGTTCAACTTCAATACTATTTCCTGAATGCTGAGTGCTAAACAGAGAAAGTAGCATGTACCATTTGTAAAGTCTTTAGTATGACTCGGCCGAGGATCGAACTCACGGCCTACCGAATGTAAGACCAACACTCTACCCACTCGGCCGTATTGCACCGGATAAAGAAGTTTATTAGTAGTTAATTATTTAGTCAGCTAACTACACTTGTATCTTGTGTCTTTTAGTTGTGGCTAACGTTTAGAGGAATTGGAGATGAACATAAAGTTTACGCCAAATAGCAAGTACAATTATTCAGTGAGTCTGTGAGTGGGTCATATTTGCAATTACTCCCGCCAATGGATATGATTTGGGAAACGGTCAAACGTTTCAGATATATCCGTTATCTTTCGTCAGTGAAACTGAAGAGATCTTGTTGGAGAGGAGGTTTTAAGAAGATACATCCCATTTTCAAAATACATATACGATTTTTGTGATAGTCTTTCTGCTTCGTAAAGAGTTGAAGACAATTTTAGTTGTTCAATAGGAACAAAGGTAAGACAAGTTGATGCAAATGAATTAATAGCTCCTTCTGTGTGCATTACAGGAGCTAATCAATAACAACGTAACATGAGCGAATTAAGCCATTTGCATTAACTTCGTCTTAACTTGTCTTACCTTTGTTTTCCATATTCAGCTACTGAAAAATTGCTATTTGGCGTATCTTACTGACCTTCATCGAAGTAACATACACACAATATCGTTTCTAACTTATGGTTTGACTAGTCGTGGCATCCCTGACATATGACATATGTAGTATGTTGGACTTACTGACATATCTTATCATCGAATCTGCAGTGCAAACAAAGCTGTGTATAAACCATAATGCACGTCTTCTTTTCCTACAAATTATGCTGTACAATTCAGTTCTAGAATTTTTAGGTTAAGCTTACAAAAAACGATGTTTGCTGAATGAGGATGGCATTTTCTTGAATACATATTTCTCTACTTGTTTTCTTAACAGGTAAGAGTAAATAGACAAAACCTCTCTGTGTAACTTGAGAAGCTTCTCTGCGCATATATCTTGAACACTTTAACAACGAATTCATCTAAATTATTTCTGTAACTCTGTAGATGACGGAGTGTCTGTCAAATGAGCAAAAACTATTTGTAGGAACCGCTGCGTAAAATGTTATAGATGAAACTTGAAAGGTCGAAAAAAATGTCGGTCAACCTACTTCAGCGAACTCTGGGGTGGTGCTGGCGTCCAAGGCGGTGAGGGCGGCCTGTAGCTCCGTACTGCTGATCGAACCCTGTCCGTCAACATCAAAACCGTCAAACACGACCCTGATCTTAGACAGATCCTCCTCAGAAAAATCGTGTTCAGCCATGTTGTAGCGACACTGTTATCAACTGGAGAGGAACAGAACAGACAAAGTAAGGCAGAGAGGATGTTTAGGTGTTTCCGGTACAGTAGGCGCGGCTTGGATGTGTCCAGAATTCGTGATTCTATACAATCATCTGTCTAATCATACGTCAATTTGCATAAACATTTGTGTCTGTGGCCTAGTTCCTGCATGTAGTCTCCTTAGAATACTACTCACGAAATTATTCTTAACTACTGATACAATCAATAAAGTTCGTAAAGTTTTTCTATGTTTTCATTATCCATTATTACATTTTGCAGAAACATATACAATGTATTTCAATTGAAAGGTCTACTTGTATTCTTCCTGGTGGGACACTGCTATTCTGGGTTGTAAAATACTTATTACGAACGTGTCATTCAAAGACGGAAACTGAAGAAAAAAACTGAAATTTTGTGTCCGGCCGCCCCTGGAGCTAAGCTGTTGACGGTGTTCTAAACCACTAAATGATATTACGCATATCTGCTGTATTGTTAATTCTCGGCTACTTCTGTACTTCTCCTTACAAAAATGTGATTGACATGGGCTCTGTTGTCCAAAACGAGACAATACATAACGTTACTAGGACTACTGTAGAAGACGGCGAGGAATGCTTTTGCAAAGTTCCCCTTGACTTTTACGTAAAGATTAGATATAAATTTACTTCGCCGTGGGAGAACAATAGATGATCTCACACACGTGTGTGTGTTTTTTCTGTGTACGTGTGTGTGTGTCTGTGCGTGTGTGTCTGTCTGTCTGTGTGTGCATGTGTGTGTGTGTGCGTTTGTGTCTGTGCGTGCGCGCGCGCGCTTGTGTGTGTGTGTGTGCGTGTGTATGTGTATACGTGTACAAACTATGTGTATGTGTGATCCCAGAAAAGGCGTCACCGAGTTTTATCTTTTCTTACAAACCTCCCAACAAGTCATGCATTGAACGCTCCCCAGTACTGTAATTGTTCAAATTGTTGTGTCTGTTTGGTACACATGTGGGACATGGTCGTGTGATTTCCAAAATACGCATCTCACCAACTATGCAAAACTTGGTCAAAAAGCATAATGCAATTAAGGATTCACTACCGAACGATCCACCAGCTTGCCTTCGATTGATCAAGAATTTGCAAAAAGACCTAGCAGGCGTCGACCCTGACACGTACACGCCCATAAAAAGAACTCCTGGATAAATTATTCAAACAATACGCTTGAGTCACCTTCGGAATTCTAATCTGCTTCCATAGGTTTATCGTTGGGCTAATCTACAAAAAGTAATGAAGGAAGAGACGGGAACTAACCTGTGAGAACGCCTGACCGCGAGAGTTTACAAAAAGTTCTGCTGTTCTTAAAAAAGATATTCAAAAGAGGTTGGGGTTAACACGGTTGACGGAGCACAAATGAAGATTGCTTTAATAATGCCCGCGGGCGTATGCATATCTGAAGAGGGTTCTACAAGCAGATGTTAATGTGGAATATCGCTATAATTACGTCTTCCTTTTGTTTAACAGACTACTACCACAAGATTACGACGACTGTCATAAAAACACCTGTCAGGAAACTTAACAATATTTCTATTCAAACATCTAGTTGGAGAATACATTTGCATTTGGCAGGTCAGTACCAATTCAAATCCATACAATGATATTTCTAAAGAGCCCATTTGAAGGTGAATTCGTGAATAAATGCAGAATGATGTGAAAATTCCTTTGTGAATTACAAACGGAATTATCTCACAGAAGCAAGTAACTCTTGCTTTGAGGACATTCATGTTTGGGCAGCCAACAGTTAAACAGATTCAGAACGATCTTTAAAGAACACAAGCCGCCATTTTGGGGACATGTCGACGTTTGCTTGAAGGTCATTTACCTCATGTACAACTGTCAGTGTATAGCCCTAAGGGGAGGGGCGTATTGATGAAAGGAAAAGATTCGTCGAATATGTGCAAAGTGGTGTCATATACAGCTGATGATAGTACTTATACTTTGATAATTATCATAAGTCGCTGGAATCGCTGATGTAGGAAAAAATACGACCCCGCCCACAAGATGACAGTGCATTCTTGTAATAGTCCGCGCGAGGCATTTTCAGACTAGCTGTTGGGAGCTGTTGGGTAACTTTAGACCTTGGGACCATTGTCATTGGTCGGAACTCCGATGACGTAAGTCATGGCATCAGACGACTAGTCGAGCAACTCTTCTGAAACTGTAAACAGGGGCGTTCACTTCATTCCTTACGGTTAGCTGGTTCGAGCGACAATTCACCGAGGCTAACTCTTGTAAGTACAGTTTTACATAATTTTGTATTGCATAGGACAGTCTTTTATATAAAGCCTACTGTAGTACACAAACCAGAACGAGCTGGATATAGTTTTGTCAAAATTGTAAAAAAAATTTTGTAAAATCCTGGGCAAAATCTTGCAGACCCGGCACTTGCAGGGAAGGTTTGCCTTGTTCTACCAGACTCCCTAGGTTGCTGAAAATATAGTAGAACTTGTGCAAAATACTGAATATGCGTCCAGATCAGAGTTACAGGAACCAGCCTATGGAGTCTGGTAGAGGCTAGGAAATGACGATACAATTTGGGTTGGCCAATATGTGCGCTGATAAGTTAAAAATCTTGGCACGTATACCGTCTGTTACTTTAAGGTATGTTTGGCCTCGAATTCTTTTCCTACTTTCAAAAGCGTTTTGTCCCTAATCTATTTTCCTATCAGGGAGGGAAAACACACGTTTACCCTTTTACTATTTGAACATAACAGTGGTATTTTATATACGTCCCTCCCCCTACCCCTCAACAAACTTCTGTATTGTCTAGACCTAGCTATAGGCGGAATTTGTAACCTTGCCAAGCATGACCGCCCCCACCTCTGTAAATATGAGGGAACATTCGTTATAGAACCTTTGGGTGCGTCTTTTGGGTGCATTGATGGAAGGCCATTTCAAAGAAATAGTTTGATTTGTTGTGTACACGGTAAGAAGAATGTGCCCGTCTACTTGTGGGCCAAATCCAGTGCTTTCTTCAGAATCCCGACACCAAACATGTACGTGTATTGGTGTTTGGCATTTTTCACGTACACACGCAGTACCCCAGAATGTCGCTAGATGCTAGCATGCAGCCTACGCCATACAAGCTTGTAAGGTCATGAAAATGCACTTTTAACAGTGGACTCATTTCCCCAGTGCCCAACCCTAGCAGACAATGGAGGAACTACAGAAGTACAAGGCTGTGTTTGACCAGTTTGACACCAGCGGAGACAACAAGATCAGTCAGAGCGAGCTGAAAGCCGCCATGGCACAACTAGGGCACCATCCTACCGACGACGTCTTGGAGGTAATTCATTTACGAATAATGCTCATATGGTCACCATTAAAACGTTATTCCACAGTAGCTCTTCTGTATCCTAGCCTGGGTTCCATCCATCCGAATTCTACCGGGGCTCCTTGTCTGCACTTGCTGCCCAGACTACTGTATCCTCCTTTCTTTTCTTGCGGAATAATGTGCTGAGTTTGTTGTTTTTGATGATGTTTGTGGGAAGGCTTCGGTTGAAACTGCAGGCCGATTTGAGCTTCTCATGAATAAATAAAGGTTCAAACAAAACGAAAAACACACAATAACTATGTTAAAGTAAGGTTAAGGTCCCCTGATAAAGGTACCCTGTCGGGCAGTTCACGGTCTGTTTGGGGCACTTTCGGGCGTGGCCCTTATGTGGCCCCGTGGAACACTTTGCGGATCCCATTGTATATTGGGCCCGGCTGGGCACCGGGTTGAATTAAGATCGGACTTAGAATGAACCCGGGACACGGTAAGAAATAGACACAGTGACCTACTCGTGGTGTAAACCGAGGGGTGCCTCCCGATATCCGGCATGTAGTCCACCGGGACAAATTTGTGGTGTCGGAGTCCTGCCGCGGGCTTAAGATCCCTAACGGGCACCTGTACAATTGGGACCTAAGCCTAATGAAACATGTACATGTAGCTGCTGCTTTAGCCATTATATTGATGTTTCTTTATCGTTGCCCCTTCAGATGGCCATGGAAGAACTGGACCAAGACAAGTCAGGTTTCTTGAACTTCCCGGAGTTCATGGAGTTCTGTCAGATGCAGCCACCGCAAGGCGAAGATCCTTGCGCTAAGTATCGTCAGGCGTTCGAAGCCTTGGACACGGTAGGCGATTTTACCAGAAAAGTAATGTTTTAAATGATTTAAAGACATCGAAAATCATAATCAGACACACACATAAATTGTACATAGGTGTACACTTTATGTGTATATAAAATATCTATTTGAAGGAAGAGCAAATAAGAAGAACGTTAGGACATTGCGTATGGGATTTGGCAGTTACTATGGTCAATGTCAATGAATGTATTTAGACCTTCATGTTTGATGAAGTGGAAGTTTTGATTCAAATCTATTCTATTCTGAAACCATCTAGCAGAGGTACAGTACAATTTATAAACAACTGAAGAAGGGTCCATACAGATGTATTCAAATACGTTATTTTTGGTACCAGTCCCATCTAAAACTTTCATATTAATGACACCATTTTTCCACATAGGACGGGAGTGGCTACATCGGCGTAGACGAGCTACGAGTGATTTTCGAGAGTACCGGCGCCAAAGTCTCGGAGAGAATGCTGCAGAGGATTGCGGTCAAGTTAGGAGGGGATGACGGCCGTATCAACTTTGAGGAGTTCGTTACCTTGATGCAGTCACAGGCCTAGTAGTGCGCTGAAATATCTCCACATGCCGCTCTTGCGCCCCTGTCGCTATGGGCCTTCGTACGTCAGGAATATGACCTTGTTCACCTGGTATCACACAGGCTTAGTGTAACTGTGACACAATATAACACATGGAGGTATTGATTTCTCGTAAGACCAAATACATGTATACTGCTGATACCTGATGAACGTGGTTGAAATTCCAAAAACAGAGCATTTCGGCTACAATGTAATGCTGCATCGAAACCGTTACTTTTATCGATATCAAGCACAAGACGGTGAACCGCCTCATTCTTATAAGTAAGAACACACATGTACTGTAACGTTACAAACAATAAAGCTGCGAAGTGCACGTGTTACCTAGCTTGCCATGGCTGTACTTTTGTGTGTGTGTGTGTGTGTGTGTGTGTGTGTGTGTGTGTGTGTGTGTGTGTATGTATGTGTGTGTGTGTGTGTGTGTGTGTGTGTGTGTGTGTGTGTGCGCGTGTGTGTGTGGTGTGAGTGAATTTGTCCCCGAAAAAAGACTGATACTGAACATTACAAGCCTAATCCTCATGTACGATTTTGGAATTCTGCGTTTTGCTATGAAGGAGTCTTTGCCGCAATCATTGTTTGATACCCACACACTAAATCGTGCCATGAATGAAATGTCGCGAAGAAGAATTTGTGGGCAATTGAAATCATAGCGTGATCCTATTAGAGTACATCTTAAGAAAATAAAGCACACTGTCATGAGTGAGAACTACTATATGAACACTATTGTCAATATTGACGCATTATAAGGGTTTGTACATAAATAATATCCGGATTAACCTGCCAATATTTACAAGACACTGCAAATGCCACGTTACCGTAATAAACTGAGACGCATGTTTTTGGCCAGGATTGTAATGCCTACTTTCTTTCAATATTGACGTTTGCACACCCCTTACCAAGCCTTTCAGCACAATTGGTCGTAAACACTTTAGAAAATACGCTACAAAATGTATTGCAGCTCAGCCTGTGTAAAGAGGTACAAATTTTAGCTTCTTGGTGATACCGTTACGAGCGATCTCACATGTGATGAATATGTCAAAGGCATGATCGCAAAGTCGTGAGCTAATGAGAGGTAGATATTTGGGTTTTATTAACTGATGAAGGTAAAAAGAATCACTAACATCTCATTACATAATGAGCAACGCCTGCAGTTAAGCACAAGAACACAGAAGAAGGTAACACACATTACTACGAAACAAGGAGGTTTTCATGGAGTCGTATGTTTTAATCGGATGCCCACAATCATTCAAGGAGAATTGATGTATTTTTGAAACACGTCGGGTTACAAGTCTGAACTCGTTTGACTAAACAAAAGCCTTGCAATGACGCAATCAGTACTTGTGGATTTAAGTACGTCACACATCATGCACATGCCATCCAGTACAGCCTAGCATAATACAGCTTCGCATCTTCCCAGGCACCGAAACGCACCGTCAGACGTGTTGTCGATACGTCGGTAACGTCCGTCTGGACTCGAAGGGTGACGTCATGAGCGTGGTCCAGCACCGTCAAGCCGATGGTCACCACAGGGGTCTTACGGAAGGCCCTGCTGAAGTTGACTGTCTGGTAGTTGTAGCGGTAGCCGTAGCCAGAGGCCAGGACGTTGTAGGGGTTAGTGGCCAACGCTCCGGTTTCACCTGAAGAAGTTGGAAGTGTCTACTAGTAATGATTTTTGGTCCATACACAAAAGTGCACTCGAAGTTCGGAACATGCTATTACATAGTAATATCTATTTTTAATCAACTACGCCATTTTCTGACGTCGCTTGATCAATTGAGTTTATTTTTAAACAAGGAATGCCACCTGGAAGTCCAAAATTGACCATGACCTTCCTCTTCCCTAGCCATATCAGAATCCAGATTTTTAAATTTAGGCAATGCTGGTCACATATATTTTGAAACACATCTAGACACATATCGAGACACATACATACAAACATACACACAGATGGCACATAACTATGACAACCTGCAGAAACACCTAGGCTCCACCTAGCCACGAACTGCAAGATGCAGAAGAGTCTGGAGTAGTTCAAGAGAGGGGTTCCTCAGAGAGAGCGACAATGCCCTGCAGCTGCCATGGCATGAAGAATGAAGAAGAATTACTTACAGCGTTTGATGTAGTCCCGCTGTTCCAAGACTTGGATCCTTTGGTCTTTAGCCATCATCTCATCTTCAAGCTGCTGCATCTCTGCCCGCATGTCTTGTTCCATGGTGGCCATTTCGCTTCGGAGATGTTGCATTTCGACCTGAAACCGCTGATCTTTAGCCGCCATCTCGGTCTGTAGCTGATGGATTTCATCCTGGTGTTGGAGAAGTTGTTGAAGCACGACACTCAGGGACAAGGTGGCTGAAACAGAACAATCATGGTGTTCTCACAATTACCAGACCATGTAGTAATGACTAATCAGATCCTACAATGGCATAAGATAGTACCAAACAGGCCAAAGAGTGTAGTCAGCCAAAAGGTGTCCATTGGTAGCGAAACACACTCCTAAGCCGGCTTCACTCCTCCGCCAGCTTTTGATACTATCTTTAGCTACCGTAGGATCTGCTTGGAGATTACCCTGTAGAACAATTGGCAGTTACCTTTCATTACCAGACAAAGTCAGCAACTGTACAACAAAAACAGCTATAAAAGCATCTTGACTTTTTTGGATAGAACCAATGGTATATTCTAGTACAGTATAGTATGATAGTAGGATATATCATAGTATAATATTGTAAGTAATAGAGTATGATTATACTACATACTATAGTGTAGGATGGCATGAAAGCCGGTTGGCTGGGACCCAAGCTGATACCGAAAATCCACAGTGCTGTATTTTAATATGCATGCAATACCCACCCGATTTTAGTGTAATATGGTATACATCATAATATATGTTTTTATTTGCAGAACCGTGTCAAAATGTAAATTGCATATACAATTGAAAAAGATGAATAAGGTTAAGGAAAACATGACACTGATAAGTTTAAGTTATAATTAGTCAGGTTTTTTTCATACAATACGACTAAAGTTATGGTTTCCAACATTTCAATTTGACCTCTGATCTTCTACCTTCACCCTAAGTTAACTCAGTTCTTTTTGTTACTTTTCTGTTTATTTATTGTACAAAATTTGTTGCTTATGTTTTGTTTTTATTGTTCATGAATGGTAGGACACCAGGAATAATAGTGATACTTGATTTAGTAGCACTAATGGTGATCCAAATAAAACAATAAAACAATAAAACAACATTTTAAAGGTGTATCTGAATTTATATGTCAGAAAGCAGTAAATCATGTAACGTGTAAGAGGTGGGACGACATTTTGTCTCCCTTTGATTACAATACACATTGCAATGTTTAAATTATAAGTTATTTCTAAAAATGTCGAATGAGGAAAATCGTATATTCCAATGCGATAGAATCAAAATGTTTTCAACTTACCCCTCTCCAGATTAATCACACTTGTCTCGACGTCCTCTTGTAGAGAGCTGCTGTTTAAGGCTGCAAAAATATAGAGACATTATAAGAATAAGGATATAACAACTGTACATATATTATTATATAACATATTATGTTCGACAGACCCGCTCAGCTTATTAGTCTCTACCCATACTCCGGGTCGCTGAAAAAAAAACGTAGAAATGGGAGTAAGCCGGTCAGAGAACTATAGCCGGCTAGGGAACTTACCCCTCTGCTTGTTTCATTTCTACGGTTTTTCCAGCGACCCTGAGTCTGGTAGAGACTACAGCTTATAAAGGTAAACGCTTTCCTGCCCTATACCTGTCAATGGTGACGCGCACAGGCTGATGACTACTAACAAGAGACTCGGTGTCTTCATAGTGTTTTTGATGTTTCTCCAGTCAAGTATACGTAAAGAACCAAATGATGAAGTAGTGGATCTGCGTGGACTTTATACCAACCAAGTTACACTTATGAACCTGACATTGCCACAAGAGAATTGTAAATATGAGTGCGGAATTTAATTTGATGGGATATTTGATCAGTAGCTCTTGTGTTGTTTGCAAATGCCAGCAGGAGTCAAAGAGCTTTACTAGCGTTTGACTGGAAGAAAGGGGCTGAATTGTAAATGATTTATAGGGTACATTTAATAAAGCTTTCACTACAGGGTTACATTACCACAATCCAGACTGGGCGTTTTGGCATTCCTGCGACTGGGAGAGGGATCAATCGTCTCCTTCATAATTTTAAAACGGCTTACTGTAAGATCACCAAATTTGCAGAGGGTGATGTGCTTGTTAAGTCATATAACGTAGTTTGAAGTAGTTATGAAGCCATTGGCAAAACGGTCTAATAATATAATAATAATAACTAAATATAGTAAGCAGAGAGTTTCTTCAATAAAGGGTTTCTTATTAATATATAAGTCTTCTTAGACTTCTGTTGTCATTAGCAACCACAATGACGTCAAAATGACACCTTGAAATTATGCCATACGTATTCTAGCTATCACCTTCGATCCGCCATCCTGGACCATCAACCTTAACTTACATTTTTTCAACATATACTATCAAATTTTCAGAAAATAAACAGAAAACGTCAGCATCAGGGTTTTTGCAAGAAAATTGTGATGAAATAACGAAAGAAAGTAACGTTGACCTGATTATACTTTTCCTCATGATTCGGTTCACCATTTTGGATTTTGAGCATTTAATTCGTCACATTAGCATAGATTATGAATGTTTAATTATAAATGTTACCTGAACATATACTATATGTGAAAGATACATGAAAACAAGTGTAGTTTAGTGAGAAAATTTTGAATTTTGTAAAGTATGCCTTTCATAAACCCGTTGTCATGGCAACACGATAAATGATAAACTTAATTTATTTTTGCACTCTCTTTCTCTCTCTCCCTCACTCTGTCTCTCTCTCTCTCTCTCTCTCCCTCACTTCCTCTCTCTCTCTCTCTCTCTCTGTCTCGTTCTCTCTCTGTCTCTCTCTCACTCTCACCCTCCCTTTCTCTCTCTTTCTCTCTCACACTCTCTGTCACTCTCTCTCTTTCTCTATCCCCCCTCTCTCTCCATATATATATATATATATATATATATATATATATGGTTTATGAAGGCCAACTTTTACCAACTTATGACAATCCTTTAATTTGACACGGCAACACTGCACACAAATGTACGCGTGAATGACTTAGGCGGTCTAACAGCTTAGAGTAACCTTTGGTCAATTTTATACACCTGGGTTGAAAGGTACTGTCTGTGTTGTCTGTCAACATTATCCTGATCTGAGTTCTCAGTTTATGTCTTCTCAAACCCACGTGGTGTTCACGTGATATCACAAGGTACGTCCGCAATATAGGTTGACATAATGTAGATTCTTAACCCTTTAGAAATTTCCAAATGGTACCGGTAGATCATATGTATATGTATAATGTTTACTCTTTCAAAGTAGTAATTTTCCAACTGCGATACGTGCTCGGAATGTATTGGGCATGACATGCATGTTCAGGATCAACTCATTAAACACTAATAATATCTTCTGATTCTACACATATATTGTGGTATATGAATATGAAGACAGTCATGCACAGTCAGATTGCGTTCAAATTTTGCCGGATATAACGTAGTCCCATGTTATGTAAGCAGTTTGGTGCTCTTCGAACTCAAAGTATAAAATGAGGAAAGAAAAACTTCATTTAAAAGGCTAAAAGCCAACGTTGCTAGATTGGTCAACTCATGAACGACCTATAATATCTTTTCATTCTACATACATTGTAGTGTATAAATATGGAGACAGTCATGCACTGTCAAAATGCGTTTGAAACCTTGCCGGATATGACGTAATCCCATGTGATGTAAGCAGTTTGCTCTGCGAACTTGTAAATTATTCTATCACTGCTCACTGATCATAATTGTTTATAAACTAAGATTACAAAATGAGGACAGAAAATGTATTTGAAAGGCTAAAAGCCAACGTTACTAGATTTACTAAATATCTCTTAAGGATGAGGTTGTTGCTATTTCATCATGGTGGTTATTTTCATGTAACGTCACAGCTACGGCCTGGTTGTTTTACGTTGAAGGAGACAAAATATAGATGTGCATGACTTGTAAATGTGACATATCAGTACTACTAAGAAAATTTTTTATCTACATGGCGAGTAATAATTACGTCACAGTCACTTGATTAAAACACCTAAAATCGTTGCATTTCTAAATTTAAGCTATAGCCGATAACAATGGCGGCCAGCGACCACCAACTCTCTAACATACTTGGCGGAAGTGAAGAATTACAGATAACAAAGGATGAGCTGAAGATAACTCTCAAGGAGATGGGGCACAATCTTACTGATGATAAAATTGAGGTAAGAAATCGTGATTTGATAATAGATAAGACTATACTCACTTATTATATATGACGTCACTTTGGCACCACAAGCCAAAACTGATTCGAGCGTGCCAAGAAAAAAAGTTTAGCAAATAAATTGCCTTTAATAGAAATCTAGATGGTCAGAAAGGTTGGAAAAATGACTGAACACACAATGCGTATTTTAAACATGAACTTTATTGCACGACATTTGTACATGGTACAATGTATGGCAACGACTATTACACAAAGTACAAAATAGGTGTATACAATAAGACTTAACATCCTAATTAACATAACAAGAAGGGCTAACACAAGATATAATGTTACAATCGAGTTGGGCTAATCATGAGTTTCTTTCTAACAACTAATTCGATCTGTATTTTTGTCCTTTCATATTTTTTTACTTTGACTTTGAAATCTAATTTGTATTCTGAGACATACCTGTGTCCATTTTCCGATAATTTTTGTAATTCATCGTTTATCTTGTAAGTTTCTTTGTAACATTCACAGTATTGTCGCCGTCATTTCTTTTTGGAAACAGACGAAAATTGATGCTCGCATAATAATTCCATATAGCAAAGAATACAATACACTTCGCAAGTAACATTGCTGTAGAACTCCATAATCTTATACTCTATATCTCTGTTAAAATACAGACTAAAACAAAATGTATAAAAAGATTGTTTCTGTTTTTAATAGGAAGCCATGAAAATTTTAGACAAGGACAACACCGGAACCATAAACTTCTCCGAGTTTATGGAGTTTTGTGAAACGCATCTTCCAAGTGGACAAGGAGGAAACTACAGCGGAGACATAACGGTATGTCCTTGAAAATATATCTCTTGTTTTAACTTTTTAGTAACATGTATTTTGCGTAAGGGATGCGTCAAGGTTACGATTATAAAAAAATGCCACAAGTGCAGCTTTTAAGATGCCAAATCCATGTTAGGCTAGTTGAGGCTAGTTGTCACGTGAAGTGTCACGTGATGCTGTCTGATGATCACGTGATGATGGTCTGTAAGCAATCACGTGATGGGTTATTTTCATCATTATGAAAGATCTGTCAAATGTGTTTTTTTTTTACGTTCGTTTACAAGGTCCACCCGTGGCCATGTATGGATTTGCCCTTCCTCTTGCATTTGGCCAGACACCAAACATTCCTCGTAAATGAGGGCACCTACTTTTCCCTGGAGTATAGAGTCTAGTATCTGGATATAGGCCAATGACCTAGAAAAGACTTACCAAATCTTTAGTAGTATCACACTGGCGCCTGTTTATGGGTTTAACGTTCATCTAACGTTGGCTACAACTTTATGAATCTTCTACTTTATGTATCAATCTCGAATGATACAGTTGTGTAAATCCTCCAGCACACACTTTTGAGATCATAAATACTTTGCCCATAACGTCGTCCTTGTAGACTACAACAACAACATGTGAAATTATAGGTTCTAAGCCTATTAAGCAATTTTTCACTTCTCTAACATATTTCTTTGTGAAGCACGTATCCTGTAAACGCATTTACAGACAGCGTAGAGCTTATCTATGTCTGTGACCCCTTGGCCATATATATATCATTGATTTTTGGCAAGACTGCCCGCCAACAAGTGTAGCCAGACATGGCGTGTGTAAGGGGTGATGATAATCCGTAAGTTAAAGGTTACTACACCACACCCATCCTGTCATACATGTAGTCTTGGCGGAACATTTCGCTGCGGGGGTATATGCATATGTCAATGAAAATATCAGGGGTATTGGGAGACATAAGGCTTGTTATGCCCTCTCCTACTATAACATTAAAAAGTTTAAAGAATTAAGTTTACAAGCGGTATTCACTCCTTTTCTGATTCAAAATATGTCACCACACTGTCACAAATTCCTTTCCGGTTGAATTTTTGTCTTCAGTATACAATAAAAAGACGTACAGTGCAGTCCCTCCCCTTAAATACTCAAGGTTTAGTCGTATCGATGACGTAAATGGGTGAGATAACTTGGCAGTTGCTTGCAAATGTCAGTGGCTTTAAGTATCAGTTGGGACTGGTTGAGCCAGTTATCTTTAACTCATTTGTGACAACACCAAGTAGCAGGCAGGTCGTCTCGTCTTCGTTCCGCAGAAACAGAAGGTAAGTAAGTCCACGAAATAGCATGGAATCCAGTCCTTATAACGTAGCTTGAGCGCCCTACGTAGCTCATGTAGCCTCTCTACGGGGCAGATAAAGCTTTCTGCCGCCGGGGTAATCATCTGCACCCGGTAGAATTTTCACGCGGTGGGACTTTGCCCAGAGGGGCGTGGATGGCAAATTTAACTCGCGCCGTGCAAAACTCCTACCGGGTCTGAAGGAAAACCCCAGCGGCAGAAAGATTCTCCTGTCCCGAGTGTAGCCTGGCCAATCCACGGTAGACTGGATTCCAGGTTATCCACGAAACGGAACAAAAGACCTGGCCTACTGTGACTGGGTCCGAGGAGAATTTTTTTTTTTTTTTAGTGGCGCGGTAAAGTTAGTAGACTAAATCATATTCGCTCAGTACGGTGGATCGAGACTTTGATATCTGTTCTTATTCATTGACTGTGGAACCTATTTTTTTAATACTTGAATTAGGCGAATTGAAACGGAGAAAGCAGGAGAACATTTGCAAAATGCCCATAAACAAAAAAACGCCCCTCTTTTTCACGTGCACAAGCTACGAACTGGGTGGGATGCCGTTTCCACCGTGTAAGCTAATTAAGAGTGGCGTGTTCAAATCCACGCACCTCATGTAACAGAGTCTAGTTTGTTTGCTTGAATGTAACGCTGTCTCCAAGAAGATTCTCTTCGTTTAAGCACCATTTCTAGGCCCAGTTTATTTGGCATGTGGCTTATACAGGCCACATATGTGGGCACGGAAAAAATGAGTCAACCTTGGCAACGCCCTTAAAGGCGTAACGCTTGGCTGATCAACTTTTACGTGGGAAACACTTGTCACAGCTAAAACGGCAAAAAAATTATGATTGTGCTAGGACGCTTCGTTCCTTTGTACTATTAACCTTTCTTCAATCATATATTGATAAAACAATACGTGGTTTCTCTCATTCTCTATTTTCTCTCTAACTCTCTGCCTCACTCTCTTTTGTTTTTGAGTGTGTTTGTGAGGTTAAAAAGATACGTAAACAGTGTAACAAATAGGCCTTTAAAACTTCTAATGTTGCGAAGAGAGTATTATTGTGAAATTGGCCGGACATTCTGCACTTTTTACTACCTTACTTTGTGGTTGAAAGCTTGTTACTACCGTACCGTCTTTGTTGTTGAAAACCGCTGCATTTAGAAAGGGCCGAAGGGTACGTTAAATCAAGGGCATTACTTTAAAAGTCCTTGGTTCAATTACTCAAGGTCTACTGCCCGGCCGTTGAGTCTTTGATGCATTCCGTGGTGACCACAGTAAAGTATTCTAACGCGTTAATATAGAGGTACTCTGACGAGTTGCCAGTGTCTTTTGCATTTAAGGTTGCGGAGATATACGGGGGAATGGTGTTTTCGCGATGGTTTTAAGTTCGCGATAGCGCTATAGACTGTAAGAACTACTAGTATAATAAAAAATGTTCGCGGTGGTTTTGAGTTCACGTTGAAGTGGCCACCGCGAAAGCCGCCAACATAAAACAACCGCGAACATTTCTGCATTTACAGTACCACATATGGCGTTTCTACCACACTACAAATTGGTGACTCATAGAATCCATAAATTTAATATGTAGACCGGCCTCCAGACCTATAATAGGAAATGTCACACGAATTTTGCAGTGAAACAAATCAACTGTTTACGGTCTTATACTAAAAAAAATTATGGGTCCATGTCTTTTCACAAAACAAAATCACATGTCAAAGTGTGTGGTAGGGGAAATACACGCTAGAACAGATGTGTAAACAGGGAAAATAACACACAGCAACACTGCGTTTAACCTACAATTTCAATACATTGTCTTGTAGAAAAACCCAGTCAATATGGAGGAGCAGTTGAGGCCAATCTTCGACGAATTCGACACCAGTGGAGATGGCAGAATTAGTAAGGCCGAGATGAGCAAAGCCATCGGTAAAGCCGGCAAGACTCCACCGGATCCGAGAATGATCGACGTAAGTAGCAACTGTAGAAGTCTTCACAAGCCGCTAGGGGGCGCAAACATCACATCACGTTTCCTGACACCAAAAAATCAAGACTAAAGCATGTCTAGGGAAAAAAACACACAAAAGCAGGACGTTTAGCTGTAGTTTTAATGATAGCCAACCATCAAGAGGCCCACATTATACAGACACGTACACACACACAGACATAAAAATAATACCTCAATTTTTAATCAAGATAAGAAGCATACGGCTGCTGAGGCGTCATATCATTGTATTATATCAGTAATTTCTATAAAAATTGATACATTATGTAATTATAAATTATTCCTTCAAAGTTGGACACATTGAATTGGTCTCCTTATTAGTATACGAGTAGTTGCATGTGTCATAATGTTGTTAAACGTCGGATTTTTCTCTTATATGCAGGCTCTCTTTAAGCAATTTGACAAGGACGGCCAGGGGTCTCTCGACTTTAACGAGTTCGTGCAGTTCATTTTGTCAATGCCACCCCCACCGGAGGCTTTGAGGGAGGCTTTCAAAGAAATTGATACGGTAAGGGCCACAAAAACAATCTATTAAAAGTAATAACATAGTGTTAGACGTCGTAATGACTTTTGATGAGTTTTAATGTCATTTTGCAAGTTCATATTTACTTCGCAACTTTACAGTTTAACCATCCAGTATGGCGGACAAAAATTACGTCATAGTCACGTGAGTGCAAACACTCCATAATGTTTGTTGTGTTTCCTCACCACAGGACGGAAGTGGGTCCCTGAGTAAAGATGAGTTGAAGAAGCTCCTAGCAATGGCGGGCCAGTCTAACATTCCTGACGAAGCTATGGACGAGATCATGCAGGCTATCGGCGGGGGGGATGGTCGCGTGTCCTTCGAGGAGTTCTGCCGTTTCATTGCTCCCTGAGTTACCATCGCGACCCTCACCTTCATAGCACTTTCGTAGGCTTAGAAAACAGCTAATCAATTAATCTCCAAGCAGATGTTGGGATGATAGATTGTAATGGTTTCTGACTGTAATTCTCTGACAGACAGCCATGAATGGTTGTCAGTGGAACCAAGCAATCAAAAACATAAATATTTCTTCTATTCAAACAATTGCTTGGAGGTTAATGAATCATGAGACTTCTTTCAGTGCAACAGTTAAACCTAACATACTTTTTTTTCTCTATAACTAAGAACTTTGAAACTAACATATAGCCTCTACCAGACTCAATAAGTTGCTGGAAAAATAGTAGATATTAGCCTAATAGACTGAAGAATCAGCTGCCCATAGACTTCAGTTTACAAAGTGTACCTGGCTATGGCCAGATAGCCAGCTAACAAGAGAGAACAGTTTACAAACTGTGCTCTATAATTGCTGGTCATCAACTCCTCTGGCATATCATTCAAACTTGGCCGATTTTTACTATTTTTCCGCCAACATATGAAGTCTGGCAGGGACTTACTATTCCGGTCTATTATTAAACTATTGTAAGCCTCTAGCGAAGCAAATTTGATTGGGTGGCAATGAAATGCTGAAAATAAAGGTGTTTGAAAAAACTACTGTGCTGTTGTCTGATTTGCTTAGGACCTTTCTGAGAGCATATTCCTGTATTTTATAAGTTGGAAAACACACATGTACATAGAAAGACAGACATGCTAAAAAAACAGTACTTTAGTCCAACAATACTGGGGGTTAAGTAATCAGGTCTGTCCAAATCTATACTTTAAGTCATACCTGTGACGCAAAAACGTTCGATACGGTTGTTCCGGACCGGGTAATAACTTTCCGTACGGCCCGGGCTCTAAAGTTGTATCGGTCCCAGCCCTCCAGCCCTTCCGCGGGGCGGATCACCCTCCGGCCTTCGGCCTTTGTGCGATCCGACCCTCGGTCGGGCTGGTACCTCGGTTGATACGGAATACACCGTGTTGTATTCTATATGTATCAAACCATATTTGGGGTTAAAATCCATATACCACAAATATTGTATAAAATGTATTCAAATAAAAATATATCATTGAGAAGCTGAAAAAAATCCTCAAATTGCAGCCAGATATGTCCAGTCATATATATATATACAATACCTGTTTTAGATATCACTCCAACTACTAGTTTTACAATGATTACATGAACAGCACGGCACCACCTTGTGCCCTAGGCTTGGGCAAGACACTTAACATGACTTTCATCACTATATTCGGGAACCTCACTTGTGTTAGGGTCGTCCCTTGGAAAGGTTCTGTGTTTGAAGAGAGCCACACCTCGAGCATGTTGTAGAATTCACCACACTTATAAAAAAGAGTAGAGGTCCATCCCGGTGTGAGTGATTCAAACCCTACAGTCCTATGCAATCACACCTAGGGCAATTACTGTCGCATTGAGGTCCCCTGAATTAGCACTGAATAGCAGCTCGCTCCAGACACTGCCTTGGAATTTATCCCCGCCTGTTGTAAGCTCCAAGCAATTCAGCCCCTGGCTGCAAAGAGAGAATACCCACCCACCAAGACAAGGAATGATGATAATAGTCCTCCATCAACACTTTTTTCTTGCACAAACAATCCATCTTAACACTGTGTGCTATCTGCTAGGTGCATTACTATGTAGTGATTCTTGAAGAAGGTCCCTGATCATTTCTAGTGTCTCCGAAGATGCCTTCTGTGATTGGCCGTAGTTATCTGACGGTTTCACGCATTCCTGGAGGGCGTTGTCCAGGCGATCTGAAATGGCCGCAGGAGGAGAGCGTAACAAACCGCCGAAAGGAAGTCCATTGTACCCCACAAATATCTTCTTGCATATAGCCTGGAAGAAGATGAAATATCAAAGAATGATTTGAAGGGTGCAGTACTAAAATAAATCAACAGGGGGCTCTGTTGAGCAGGAAAAAAGATAGCATAGTGCATATGTCATGTTTGGGGGGTCAAATGAAACACCATACATTTGATTGCAGATCAATACAGATGTATCAATAGGTAGAATCTCATTTCTAACTTAATAGGTCAAAGGAAGATAATTGGGAGAGAGAGAAACAAAACAGAAGAATAACCAAAGAATTACTCACTCTTCCCATCTGCTTGGATATAGTAGGACCCTTCTAAACATTCTTCAATGTAGGATATACAGGTTTTTTTTAATAGCACATGTGCTATGAATGCTAGTATTAGTCCCTAAAAGTCATACATCTGAAAATAGAGCAATTGAATGATAATGATAACAAGAATGGTTACACTATGAACTCACCTGCAAATTGTTGTTTGACCTGTGTTTTGAACATCTCTTGCGTTGTAAGTCACACGTAGACAGACAGTCAAAAAACTCACAGTCCTCGTTTTTCGTGCAGTTTTCCTGTCCGAGAATTCCCCGCATTTTCATCTCAAAGAATGCCATGTCTACGTCTATCGCTTGTATAGTCAAGTCCGCGGACACGCCGTAGTTGTCCTGCTTTACGTCACACAGATGAAGTGGTTCAGTGTGAAAAGTATTCAAGTCTTCTAAGAATGTGAGGAAGCTAAGAGCAACTTTAGCACGGCTGTCCCAGTCTGTTGAGGATACAAGTTCTCTTCCTGTTTTGAAGTTGAACAACGATGGGCTCAGGGTGTCACCAGGAGGGGTATACTCCATGACATAAAAATGTCCGCAAGATCCATAAATCTTTGGAAAATGCTCGTTTCCTTGGAAATACTGCATCATGAGGTACTCATCTTGCTGTAAAAGTGCCCACAGGCTCTCCATAGTCACTTGATTCAGCGTCTTCCCTTTTTTCCATGGACACATCTTTTGGAGAGTTTCTACAACAGATATGTCTGGTGTATCTATTTCAAACATTGTTCGTAGCTGATGCTTAACCATGGTTAGAAAAGTTGCCATATCTGGTGGTGAAGTGACCATCTTACCTACATCGTTCATGTATCTGGATACGATTGAGTTGTAGTCCTGTAGGCGATCGTATTTGGATTTCAGTATGACTTTGTGCGTGTTCCACTCGGCAAGCATGACCTTCTTCCCTTTTCTGTAGTTGAGGCATTGTCTGTAGATGATTGAATGTGTGGTGCACAAATCTGGGCATAGGTTCCCTGTAACCTTGTTCCTGGTGTACTCTTCACACTATAGAAATGAAAGAACAAATAGTTCCCTCTTAAAGTAGCTTCATACTTTTAAGACAGATCAGGACAATTCAGCACTTGGTCAACTAGGCCATGGTTAGGGTTGAGTTTAGGGTCACAGTGTTTGGCCAAGATGGCTAGTAGGGTGTTTGGGCAAGTTTGTCAGATTAGCCATAAGCTAAATTGGTAAAGGGCCAAAGCATCTGACATTTTCCCCTAGTATATGATACAGAATTTGCTACTGTCACACTTACTATTATACTAAGCTTTCATACTTATATCTTGGCAGCAGATGTTTCTTGGCCATGATCATCATATTTTAGAAAATAAGGGCTGCATGCCTCACGGAGGCTAACGTTATCAAGACATATAATGTTAACCGCCTTGCATGTCTTATCCAAGGAGGTTAAATTCTTTTTCAACCTCCTTGTCTTAACTAACATGAAAGTTCTTTTCACATCACTCAACCAATAATTTATCTTAAACCACATTATAATATAAGTAGCTGTGGGAACCGAAGGTTACACAACTGTTACTTTAAGAGAATGCAACAAAGTTCCTGATCATACTTTACATTCGCCTCAGAATCGTAACGTTAGATCGAATTGGATTAATGTGAACGACATTTGTAAACACTGTCTGAGCAAAACTGTACTACTTAGTGCCCCCCTCCCCCCTTTCACTGTATGTAAATATACACCAAAGGTTAAGTATAAGTTGCATAGAGCACCATACCAGTGTCCTTAGTGTAGCCCTTGACTCCTGATCTGTACATCGGCGTGCTTTCACCTTCCTCCTCACAAATAAACACGAGAGAAGGAGGAGAATCGAAAGTCCGGCAAGAACTAGCTTGCACAGTCGCTTCCGGGTTCGCGATCGCGCCATGCATACCATGATCTTCTCGGCGAGTGACCAGTTCTTATGGCCACGGAGTCAGTTTTGGGGCTCCAAAATTTTCAATAGTAGACCTAGTAGACAGATGGAACGTTTAGCTTTGTACGGAAAACTTAAGAACGTCTCTTCACATCGTGTTATAGACGAAAACAGTACGGGACCTGTCAAAACTTCATGCCAAACTGACAAACTATGTTGGGCTATACCATTAGATTATATAGGTAGATTTTAGATACCTGTAAAGTTTTAAGTATTAATTGTAGCATCATTATATCACATAAATCTAAGAAATTTGATAAAGATTTTTTTGGATATCATCATTTAAGTATTTCTGATAGCCCCCTTCAGATTTCTTAGATATCAACTATATCATTCCCTTGCCCCATTTGTTCCATGTGGTATGGCCAAGAATCGCAAGTAGACAAAACATAGCGCGACATTCACAATCATGCACACGCATATTTGGCCAGATTATTACCTTCGCCAAGAAGGTTATATTTTCGTAGCGTTTGTGTGTGTGTTGTGTTGTGTTGTGTGTATGTATGTGTGTGTGTGTGTGTGTGTGTGTGTGTGTGTGTGTGTGTGTGTGTGTGTGTGTGTGTGTGTGTGTGTGTGTGTGTGTGTGTGCGCGTGCGTGCGTGCGTGTGTGTGTGTGCTTCTTCTTAATAGGACACTCAGGACAATTACTACCAAATTTTAAAAACAATATTCGCCTGAGTTTCATCAAAATTTTGTTAAACGTAAGTAACACCATAGATTTCAGTCGAAGCTGACTTCGAAATAGCTTAAACAATGTTTTACATCTTGAATAGAGTAAAAAAAAAGCTTTCGATTTTGCAGACACTAATAACAGTTTTCAGTCGCTGAGCATCTACTTGACTCAAAGGGGATTGAATCATCCGGCTTTAATAGTCTAGGGCGGAGAACTAGCTGGAAACGAATACTTTTTGATGGAGAGCTCAACGAATTTCGCACATGCAAAAAAAAACGTCATTTTATGCTATGTTTACAAACTTTATTTTCAGTCACACATAAAATATATTTGCATGATATTTCTGTTATGCCGGCCAAGAGTCACACACATCCAATTTAGGTCGCACCGAGCCTCAAGGGTGCAGGGCGATTACCTTCTAGTGAATGGAGGCCTAATTAAGTATAGTACCAATTCGAATGTGTGAACGTAACATACTGTAAGAAACAAAGGTAAGCTTTGTCTGAGACTTAAACACATACCTGCATGTACAAGCATTAACTTAGGCTGTTATATATAAAGGCGGCTTTACAATTATGTTATGCAGACAACAGAGAAAAGCCTTTAAGTGTACCGTTTAGTGTAATGACTGTGATTAATCAATTATAAGCCATATATAAGGCATCACATCTCCCGCTTAGTAAAATAATCATATGAAATGGTGTTTGCAAATTTCAACCTCCTTGAAAGGGATGGGTAAATGAATCAATATTTCTTAGTTCAGTCAATGATGTTCAAAGTTCAATGACGCACGTACTGACGTGAACGTTAACGTTATTCCGATATGGCGTCAGTAAGCCAAACGCCAAGAAAGACAATTATTATCAATAGACGTATCAATTATTATCAATTTGTACGGCCCTTTGATAAATTAACTATTGCCATATATGAAGCGTTAGGTCCTTGTCACACGCACGCTGGTAATCTGTACAATCATGTATAATGCATTTTGTTATTCGTTTTGTTATTCGTTAGGCATGGTTGTTGTTTTCAGGTCATCATACTCGCCGGAGAAACACCATCCTTAATCATATCCTAGTCAACCTGAGCTGACGAAAAGGTCATACAACACCGATAGTTATATTCGTGTACAATACATTAGTTATGGTTTATAATAATATAGAAATAATACACGTACCTTGCGGCTTCTTAAGAAACTAAGACCGTTTCTCAGAAGACGACATATCCTACAGTTAGCGGTGAAGGCGCAAAGGAACAAGTCATCGGTTAAAGAAAAACTGTGAGTAATTGAAATTGCACATGTATTGTACATGTATTATGCTTGTACAGTATAAACATAAGATTGGTGAGCGGGTGTAAGTGTACGTAGCTCGGTGCAAATAAATAATGCTTGCAAGTAAGATACATTACTGATACAAAGGCTGTACTCACAATGACTCTTGTGTGCTTAGTACATGATCTGCTGAAATTTCTTTAAAATATCTTTAAAAACACACTCTCTCTTAAACATACACATGTACTTTTGTAGACATAGGGTAACATAAAGCAAGAACATGAAGAAAAAACACAATGTAGGCATGGTAATAATGAATAGAAAATCAACCACTTGTAGGTATGTTGATTCAGCACCAAGGACGTCACCCATTTGCGCACTGCTATTTTACATCTTATTTGGTTGTGGGTTTGTAGTACATACCAGGTAAACCGCCTCATGGCGTATCAGGGCAATTTCGTACTGAATAGTACAAGCTGCATAGCCAGACAGTTTTATTTGATCCATTCACACCGGCAAGTACACCAGGACTTACTCTTTTCGATAAGCGCGATGTGTTCTTGCTATTTGTGCGGTGACTCTCACCCACCTATCCTTCTGGAGGGTAGTAAAATTCCAATTACTGCTGAATTTCGTAAAAATAACACTATAGAATAAATCATCTAAGCTGCAGATTTTAGCACGTTATAAAAATTAACTCGGTAGACTGCTTAGCTAGCTTTCTTATTGATATCAAATGTTCACATTTAGCCATATTTAAAAATACCATCAACTTTATTTTACTATTTTTTTTAAGTTTCCTATGGTGGCCTACATGTAGGTGATTGCTGGGGGCAATGTTGGTATGATCAAACGCTTTTTACTAGTATGCGCCGACTTTCACCATAAGCACAGGCTTATGTTTTATCCTCGTGGACGAGAGCCATTATTTTAGACGGTATATTTTTACAGTACTCATGAAACCAGGGTAATCTGCTAGGCTTCAAATGCAAGCCAAGAGACTTAAGAATGCAGAGCATTTTTCTCTTTAGATAAAAACGTGTAATTCCATATACGCATCACTTCAATATAGGAGATTCAAAGCAATTACTGCTGGTTTAGGCCGAAGGCCATTTTTCCTCTCTTCGGTAATCACATCATATCAAATATCACTACACATATCCTCAGGTGAAATGCCTTTTAAGTTTCAATAGCATGCATTAGGATAAGTTACTACCAATTTTCTTCCACCAGTGACTGTTTTACATGTGAATTAGGTACACACCTCAAAATTTTCGATGTCTAACAGCACATCTTAGTCACGGAGAATGACATTTAGAAGAAAATTGGTAGTAACTGTATACATACGTGACTGATGAACCTCTTCAACAACATGCATTCGGAGTTGATTACGAATTGTTCGATGAACTGACAAGGCTGGTTACCAAGGACATACCAAGGACATATACGCCGGGTTAACCTTCTTGACAAGGACGTATACGTAGAGTCTGGGATAGCCTTATCATCATATTTCTCACTGTTGTTACAATGCAATGTATTTCATAGCAAAGTACTCATTTGGCCACAGCAACTAAATTCTATGGATAACATCAGCGCGGGCATTTAATTTTCGCCTGATTTGAAAAAAAAAAAAAAACAAGAATTTTTTTTTCTTCTCCGGAGATGGTCAACATGACGAGAAATAAACAAATAAACAAGTACCAAAATGGGAAAGTGTGTTGTGTTGTTGCCTATAATGGTGATTGTACTTGTAGATGTGGCATTAGCGAGGTAGCCATGAATGTGGTTTTAAAAGTAAAATCAGCTGGATAGTTGTAAAAGTGGCACCACTATGGAAGCCATGAGTGTACTAGTAGTTGCCAACATGGTAAGTAATACCAGTCTAGCACACTAGTGTCACTTTTACTACACTTTCCGAATACAGGAATGAATGATTTGTTGTCAGTGCCACCTTGTTTTGTCACTTCAACTCTTGTTACAACGTTTATGGTGCATTTCGAAAATCTAGCCATCTATCTTGTTTTTTTTTACCCAGCTTGTTTTTTTCGCCCTATCTCATTGTTTTTGAAGTCTCTGCAGAGGATGTCATCCATAGAATTTACTTGCTGTGGCCTTAGTATGTTTGCAGGAAGAAGACTCTAAGCGACGTTCTGGGAGATCTGTGTGTTTTCGCGATACTTAGCGAGGTAGAGTTTGGGCTAGCGTTATCCTTATATTACTCACTCACAAGTAACGTGTTTTTTGTATTGTTGGTACAATGCAATGTATTTTTTTTAGCAAAGCACTCATTAGTATGTTTGCAGAAAGAAGACTCTAAGCGACGTTCTGAGAGATCTGCGTGTTCTCGCGATCTAGCGAGTTAGAGTTTGGGCTAGCGTTATCCTTATATTACCCACTCATAAGTAATATGTTGTTTGTGTTGTTGGTAAAATGCACTGTACTTTAAAGCAAAGTACTCATTAGTATGTTTGCAGGAAGAAGACTGTAAGCGACGTTCTGGGAGATCTGCGTGTTCTCGCGATCTAGCGAGGTAGAGTTTGGGCTAGCGTTATCCTTATATTACTCACTCATAAGTAATATGTTGTTTGTGTTGTTGGTAAAATACACTGTACTTTAAAGCAAAGTACTCATTAGTATGTTTGCAGGAAGAAGACTGTAAGCGACGTTTTTCGAGACCTGGGTGTTCTCGCGAGACTTTGCGAGATCTACACACATCGTATTTGTTTGTAAAGGACACTTAACGCGAGCGGCTGCTGCGGCCGGTCTCAGCATGGATGCGTTAAACGTGAGTAGACTAAAATGTGAGCACTAAAGCTACATAGCATAAATTCTACTCCTCTCTTATAGTAGTCGTTATTTTCTAACGTTAACAGCTCCAATTTTCTCTATCATTTAGAGAGAGGTTTTCACTTACATTGACTCAAACATGGAAAAGATATGATTGTATAAAATACACAGTTAGGTATATATTTGGTAACGAATGGCCTTACCTAAGTAACCCGATGTGTTTGAAAATATGGCAAGATATATGTAGGTACAAAGTCAAGTGTACCGTATGCATCTTACTTTCTCCTACTCTTGAGATGGAATGAACTCGTAGAATGTCGACTTAACGGGGACTTTGATTGGGTTTAAATGATGAAATTAACCATGGTCTAAATTAAAACGTTTTTACAAGCTTGTTGTTTCTAGTGGTTGTAATATAATCAATTTTTGTTGTTATTTTTCCAAGGTTTTGCTACAGATTGTCTTATACAGCGTAGTGATTCTGCAAATGCTCGCCGCTGTTTATTATCTCATAATCAAGACATGTCTCGGTAAGTAAACACGTACCTCGTTCGTATGCTTGTCTCATTGTATGGCTAGCGAAGTATTTGTATTTTGAAACAAGAAGTTGAGCCATTTTTGGCATTTGAGCCGGAGAAAATAAAAAAAATACATATCATTAGTATCACATATGATAGATATAATATGTTATTCTGCTTGATAATTGGCTGTCTTGCAAAACTGTAGAAAAAACTGTAGAATGCATTGATCATGAGCCACTCAGGTTATCAGATATTTTAGTGCAGATAAAAATAACATTTCAGCCACAGTAATTCTTCTCTCTTGAACAAGAAATTTGACTTTCTTTAAAAGAGGGTCCAGTCCTTTCGGTTTTATTTTTGATATTTGAATCATTTAGTTTGTATCAATCTGTTATTATTGTGTTATATGATATAAGCACCATGTCACCGTCCTTGCCTTTTAACAGAAGAAGCCAAGAAGGTTCGCCAAGAAGAGATTGAGATGTCTGGTGTCCAATCTTCGGACAAGACAAGTACTGTCATCATTGACTTACCGGATGAAAAAGACGACAAGGAGAAAAGCAACGGAAAGACTGACTTGTGCAAAAATGTTGCCTAAACTGAATGAGTTTCTTCAAAAATGACAAGCGAGATAAATAAATAGCTGGATTGACGTTTTAGTTAGTCACCTCTTATAGGCATATCTGGACGTAAAAGACATCTTTGTACTTTCAAATCAAAATGACTACCCTTAGGATAACAATTGAAGTTAGCCTAGATATATGACTTCATCAACAAACACTAAGCCCTGGCAACTCTTTGATCTCGTGTCTTACCCCAAAAGGCATAATTTGTAACATCATTCTGAGGGAATTACAGAGAGCTTTTCCATGAAAAGTCAGGAGGCAATGTAATATTTCTAGGAATATTGCTGTAGATGTTGACTATTTTTGCAAACTAGCACAGACTATAAGATCATGGCACTTAGATGGAAAGAAATGGTTGAATGTGTAAATTGTTAAAATTACTGTTGGCACTCAGGTAAATGCGTGTATTTTTCCATGGCAATGATTGTACAATTTAAAAGTACATGTACTGACGTTAGTATACGCAATGTCATGCATGTATACGCAATTTCAATCTCTTTCATCTACAAACCCCACAGTGCCGCATGGGTGCCCCAAGTGCAGCGAGATACCACCTTAAGTAAGTACGGGACCTCCATGTAACATTCTATTCGGGAAAATTCCCTAGCCGAAGCTAGGTACTAATGTTTTTCCTGGATCAAATGAAGTGAGGAAATTAATGTGAAGTGCCTTTCCAAAGGACACATCGTTATTGCATATTGTCACACGGCGCTATTGTATTGAAATATCAAAACGCCAACCCTCTTGTAATGCCTGGAACGAGTCCTTGCATATACTGCACACAAGAACTATTTCGAATTAATAGCATTGCATAGAAGTTAATATAGTTTTGAATGCAATCCCAATCTATTCTTGGAGAAACTGGCTATAGTGTTCAATGGAGATAATTAGGCATTCTTGCAGCAACTGAATTTGTTTGATTGCTGATTGTCAATCCTAGAGACGAAAATACCAATTAACATTTGCTGAAAATATCTGTACTGAGAGCTATCACTACAACCATTCGTTTGATGAGCTTTTTATTATTCACGATACATGGAACTTGTCTTTGTGCTGTCTATCTTGTGCAACTTGCCCGTTGACGAATGTTTAATGAAGGAGGAATTTTGATGTAACGTGCTCTTTATACACGTTTTCATACAGAATACTATATTATAATATTATATAGACAAAACTGTGAGATTGGCTTTATTGAGTGTTCCCTGTATCTGTATCTCTTGTAGACACTGGCGTCTTTCTAAACAGTAAGGCCACAGCAAGTAAATGTTATGGATGGCATCCTATGCAGTGTTAAATGAGATGGGGAAAATGATGGGGGAAAATTGCTAAATTTTCAAAATAGACACCATAGACGTCGTAACAGGAAGCAACAAAACGTGGCATCACAACTGACAAGGGATTCATTCCTGTATTAAAGAAGTGAACTAGTGTAGAAAAAATTATACTAGGATGGTACATTGGTATCACTTGCCAAGCTGGCAACTACATGCATGGCTTCCATATTGGTGGCACTTTTACAACTATCCAACAAGTTTCACTTCTGCAACTACAGTCATGGCTACCTCCCTAATGTCACTTTTCAAGTATGATTTGAGACTTTGAGACTTTGAGACTTTATTAGAAAATCCATTTTATGCTACAACACATGTTTGCCTATTTTGGTCTATCTGATTATCCCCGAAGAGTAAAAAAAATTCTTGTTTTTTTTCTTTCATCTAAAATCAGGCGAAAATTGATGAGCATGTCATCCATAACATTTACTTGCTGTTGCCTAAACTAGATGATGCAGTGACGTCAAATATCCAGAAATATCCACCATTGACAAACAAGGTGCTCTGTTGTGCGCAGCAGCTTCGACTAGTCTTGTGCGTAACACGCCAGTTTGATAGGCACACAGTGGTTGGTGTTCCTGATGTGCGATCAGAAAACCTGTCATATCTAAAGCTTATACATGCGTGACCTGAAGCTTTGACGAAGAGCCTCTGTCGCATTTGATAATACTTAAAAACACATTTTACCACAAAATATTGGACGTTAAGATTTATCTTACCCGGATGGTACTTAACTATGATACAAAGCCGTATAACTATTAGTGTTTTTCCTTGCCTTACTTTATCATATTCCCCCTCCATGGGAGAGCATATAAGATCATATAACAATTTGTACAAATATCAAAATGGTTATCTTATAATAAAAAAAATAAAGCGGTAAGCTTCCTTTTTCTTCCTTCCTTGCTTCCTCCCATCCTTCCTACCTTTCTTTCTTTCTCTTTCCTTCCTTTCTTCCCTGCTTACCTTCTTTCCTTCCTTCCTCCCTTGCTTTCTTTCTCTTTCTTTCTTCCTTAAGCTTTTTCTTTTCCTTTTCTAAGCCATCATTATGTACCTACACTATAGCAAGAACAACTGAGATTTTTACAGAGCAGATAAACAGCAATATAAACAGTTGAAATGTTAATGGAATAATGCACGATTATGAATTCCTCATACGCTGAAATATAGAAAAATTTACATTTTAGCCGACATGAAAGTCAAAAATACATTAATAGAAGCATGCAGTTTTTGGAAATATTTGAACAACGAAAGTTCCACGAACACATCTCTTCGCCAAATAATCATGCCTTTATTCAAGACTATTAGGTCTCATTCATGGATTACTTAAGAGCACCTACCCCACGAAGAAAACGACAGCGTGAACGTGCGTTTGTAGCAGTTGAAAATTCCATTTTATCCATCCCAAATACCCTCGGGTTAGCCTGTGTTTACGCAATCTCTCGCTGACTGGGGTTAATGACCCCCTCGCGGCGGCAATACTATAGGGCCGGCCGCTAGGAGTGCGATTTTAGTCAGGCTACCCTCTGGTATTGTTGTCCACAACAGTCGAGTAGGAAAATAGCAGGTAAACAATTTGCGAACTTGACCTTCCTTTCCACAACAGGTGCTTCTCAAGTCCCCACCCCTCAAGTTATGCTGGCTGGATGGTGACATACATACAGACCCACACCATAGCCTCTGCACCATGGCACAACTGAAAACATAACCGTGTCTTGGGTATTTACTTAACCTGCATTTCTAAGGGTGTTTATTTTCGTAACATACAATCTAGGTAGTGTCCTCAAAATTACATCTTACCCTGAACTGCATGGGGCTTGTGAACTTTCTTAATTAATTATGCAAATAAGCACATAATTATCATTTCAACATATAGATCATCACTCAATGCATCTACATACCAAATATCTTAACGATCCGTCGACCCTTTCCTGAGTTATTCAGTTTTAAAATCTGCAACAAATTTGACTCCTTCAGTTCGAAACAAGCCGCTAGGGGTCCCAAACATAGACCACTTATTTCTTGCCCCAAGACCTATCAACCACTTTAAAGTCATGAACCTGGCATTTGCAGAAAATTTGATCTCCAACTTTAAAAGCACCGCTGCAGAACCGCACCTCGCCGCTAGGAGAGTCATTATTGAACTTGACCTTCCTTTTTGCCACCCCTACCCATCTACTAAATATCATGGAAATCCATCCGCAACATCTCGAGTTATCTTGTATACAGACAAACACATGTACACTTACATACAAAGCCCGCTACAGCACAGTAGGTAAGATACCTGCCAAATATGGTGAAGATGCCCCATCTGCGTCCCGAGTTATGCTGTTCGCAAACAAACGCACAGAAATACAAAGTTCACTGCAGTACCGTAGGAAAACGCCAGGTAAACCGTTTTCGAACTTAGCATTCCATTCGACAACCGCTACACACCTACCGAAAATCACAAAGTTCGATCCACAATTTCTCGAGTTATATGCTGTTGACCTACATAAAGACCCAACATTCCATGGAATAACCTAAAACATACTCTTCTTGGCGAAGAGAATTAGTCATAGTCTGTTTATGATTTTAAATGTTCTCTAAGTATAATATTACATCGGATGTAATAATGATCGCATGTGCTGAGACTATTTATAAAACACGGCAACTACGAGCTGTGTTCTGTTTTCTAATATGGTAAGTGTGTATTTATAGATTATAGAAAAATATACATGTACAATGCGCATTTGGTGAATCTAGATGCAATTGCCCAAACCGCACCTTTGCCATTCAAGCTGTACACTTAATTGACACGTGTTTAATGCCATGTCGATTTACTTACTTAGCCTCTCAACGTGGTTGCTATTTTCGGCCAGTTACAAAGACACTCACCTTAGTGAACTCGATCACATCTTTGTAAACATCGAAGGTGAATAGACTGTATAAACTCAGCAGCAAATGTTGTTTTCGTGCCTCCAGTGTTTGTAGTTTCATATTGTATCATCACTTATCATTTGGCAAGTAATATTGCAGCAGCGGTAGATCGTAGAAGAGTTACAGTTGGAATAGTGAGAAACCACATTGCAGAAGGACCGTTCATCGATACAGTGCGCGGTAAGTGTTTTTAAAGCTTGGCATATTTAGTCTAAGTAAAGGTAAACGAAAGACCCTGAGGGTTGTACTTAGTTACTGAGACCTCGACTATACATGGTAACATTTTACTGGAAAAAAATTAACGTTACCAGTAGCATAGTTCAGTTCAATTCATTCGCATATGAGGTGCCATTAACAATGTCTGAACAAGCCATTAACAATGTCTGACCATGCGTTTCTATCATATACGACCGAGAAAGAGAATTGTATTTTAGAAACGTTGATAGTGAAAGGAGCATTCTGTCTATGGTGCATGGCAAATAAAGTCAACAGGAATCACAAGAATACCTTGGATCCAGTAAATACCAACATCGGTGATTTGCCTCAGTGAGTGGAGTGCTCGCCTATATCTAGTAATTGCAAATATACAACATTAAGTTTTTTCATCAATCTAGATAATCATTTTTGCTCAGGAATTTAAATAAGTCTTATTTATGGATAGTTTTATGGGACTATATCCTCAGTATTGGCAAGATAATTTTTAGTAATTGTCTAAGGACTATTCTGCTAACAGTGCAAAAAATCGTATTCGACAATAACACATTGTAAGTAGTGGCAGAAATTCGTGATACAAGAACTTCCTGTCAACAGTGACAAACATTTCTTATCGACAGGAAATGGACAAATTCTTAATGACAGGAAAATCCTTTCAATAGTATGACAAGAACATCCTGTCAACAGTGACCAAAATTATTAATAATGACAGAAACATCCTGTTATTCGTAACAAAATTCTTCTCATTTTGTTAATAGATAATTGACAACAAAAAAACTACCCAACAAAGGTGCAGCTACTCTGCTTGGTGATACAAATTGCACTCTATGATAACTCTTTGAAAATACGAGTTTCTGAACACATCAATCCAATGTTGGTACTAGTAACTCTGGTTGGTCGCTAAATCTAACAGATCATATAAAATTTTCTTTGATCAACTCTCACAGACACGATCTTAGATACTTACAAAGTTTTTTGGTATTCCATTTTATTGTTTTTAGCCTTTTGAGGTCTAATTTCATCAAAGATCAAATGATATTTCAAAACCACCCCGTGCGTCTGAAGTACCAATCCTGGTTTACTTCTGTTAGCACGTTTTCTGACTCGTGAAACACTGCCCTTTGAGTTGTTTCATGGTCTTTTCATCTAATACCACATCTTAGTAAACAATTATTCTACATATTGAATTAGCAAACGCTTTGAACAAAGTGTTGTAGTTCTTACACGTACTGAAATGTACTTGAAAATATTCTTAAATTCTTGGAAAACATCAGAGTTACCTAATTAACTATGCTATTGTACGGTGTATCTTTAAAATGCAAAGCAATGAAAAAGTAAAAAAATCTTATAATTATGCTAGCGGTATTGAAACAAAAAAAAATGATTCTCTCGACACCACGATTAAAGTTAACGCCCATTATGATAATAATATGAAGAAGAAGAAAGAAGGTGTCTGAACGACTATGCCATGTAAACAGTACGTTTGTTTTGGAGGGTTGCTAAGTAGTAGTAACAGGATGCAAATCAAGCAGCTCAAAGGCAAATAGACAATATACAATCGTGTTTACTAACTGCAGAGTGTATCCACAGTTACGAGTAAAGCACATGTACGGGTGTTATACCTCCCTGGTATATTCTGCATTACTTTAATTGATTTTGGCTTAAAAATGAACAGGTGGATTTTCACGTAAATGTTGACCTTTAAGTAAGCCTTTCGAGACCCGTATGGTGCGTAAAGGCTACGTGAATTCGGAGACTAAAAAACATGATGCATCTAATAGTATGTCGATAAAGGTTAGACATCTATCGCTGGTAAGGACTGGATATGATTTTGGAAACAACCTTAGTATTTTAGGAGTTAGGGTCCCCTCAGATCCCCTCAGTGTCACTGACGAAAGATAGTGGATGCTATCTGAAACATCTGACCCCTTCCAAAATCATATCCACTTGCTCGAGTAATTACTGCTATTTGGCACATATAACCACTACTGCGGAAATTACACGTAAAGATAATTGTTAGGTAAAGAGGTGGTATTTTGTTTGTCTATTCATGAAATCGGCGTGCAGAACGCTTTTCATTGAGGTCATGAGGGAAGAGGCAATGTGATTCGAGTCCGTTAATTTCGGTCGTTTCCGTTACATTAAGAGTGTCTTAAAGGAAGTTAGAGTTGGGGCTGTGCGTATGTCTCGCGGTAGATAACTTGAAGAATGGAAAAATGCTTCCTTGAAGTAGGATATGCATAGATATCGTTTTTGTTGCTTTGATCTGGCTACACAGTCTATACGTCAATAATGTCCGTAAAAGCTACTTCTTAGCCGCTAAACTGGTTTAGCCGGGAGAGAATTTGCCATTCATTTGATCACTCAGATGTGGGATTGGTAACCGAGAAGACAGAACCACATTCGGCCGATAAAAATCTAGGCCAAGGCACTTTGAAGCCATTAAAAAAAGTGAGAAGGAATTGGTACGGAGTACAAAGATATTGTCTTAGGGTCTTCAACCTGCGGCATAACAAAATGTCAGCCTGTGTCAAATTGGTTTGAAACGAGTAAATATTATTATCAATTGTTTTCATCTTATTAAAACAATCATTTTCTAATAACTACAAATCATTAGAAGATATCAATCTGCGCGAACGTGAGTATGTAGCTTGCATCATTATGCACATGAAAAACATAGTTTCATTGCAGTAGTATGTACCAAAGTGCTGTATTTTATTTCTATATGAAAAATAATTCATATTTGCAGGTTTGCAATGATTAGACAACATATTACCGTCTAGACTAAGTAAATTTGTATTTAATTACTATTTGATGATGATATTACACAAGTTCCAGTTTCTACTACTGGAATCTATATGTTTACAATAGTATAGAATAGATTGTATATCGTTAGCATTTTCCTTGTATCTATTCTTACAGGAGGACGATACGTACAAGGTTTATTCCGCAATATTGTTTTCTCGCGAGGATTGACGAGATCATCAGCGCTCTTCAATACAACCCTTCGTTGATCTAGGATCAAAACAAACGAGTCAGTCTGGCCTACGTGCGGCAACGGTCTCAACATGGACGCCATATACGTAAGTACTGCAAATGTGTATGGATTTGTTTCAATTCCCAGCAGCCAATTATTGTTTATTGATGCAACATAGATGCAAAGTTGTTTATTAAAAGAAGGAGTGGATGAACTTTGCGTCGTTCAATTTCTGACAACAATTACAAATTAATCAACATAATATTACTCGTTGAAAATGGCCTATTCTTACTGTAACTTGGGGAATATTTGGGGGATGGCTGATTCTCATAGTGTATGTTTAATACGGACTCTCTTTTGTGAAGCGCTACAATGTAATCTACTAGTGCCTGATAACGCAAATATCAAGTTAGGACATGCCATAATCTAAAATGTCTGTGCTTTTCTTTGGCATGAATGTACTAGATTTTTATGTGATCATATTCATCAACCTTCGTTTATCTTAAGTGTAGACGGGGCATGTTACTAGAAAATGATCCTGAAATGATGGAACAGAAAATACATGAAAAATATGGACAATGGCAGAGAATTACTTTTCTATGACATTGAATCGCATTGTAAACACTCTGATTCTTTCACTGCGATCTGTTCTCTTCTGCCCTAGGTTAGTATGGGGTGAAGGTTATATCGGTAATGATCCAAAATTACAGATTTTAATTTTTTGCTAATAAATACATATTATTAGTATCTATCAAATAAACTGGAACGGAATTACCTTCAGGCAACTTTAGAAAATCTACCAGCGTTGCTTCAGGCTGATAGAAGTCACATTTGATTTGATTTTAATTATCAAAATGATTTTGGCGTTTTACATTTTACCGTACTGCCTACGTTTACAGTAGTACGGTACAGTCATGATATGTGTACGGTACAATCATTATATGTGTGATTGACAGAATTGCATTGATATATATTATTATATAATGCAATAACAAAATAACAAATTGAGTGATGCAGATCGATTACATGATCAATATACATACATGGATAAGAATATCTATGGGGTCTTCTTAGCATGAATATTCATCCTTGTTGCATACATCTTTTTTTCTTTCCAGTTTTTCCTCCAGATTCTTGTGTGTACCTTGGTAATTCTGGAGGTCTTAGCCGTCCTCTTCTATTTGTGTAAGACTTGCCATGGTAAATACAAGCTTTGTTTTTGTTCTTCTTGTTTGTATTATTTTCTTGAGAGTCGACTAGGAAGCTTGCACCATGTTGGTTTGTTCCTTACACGTAAGCTTTGTGCATGAATTTAAATCTACTTTTTATGATTATCTGTTATCAATTATACAGGTGTACACGTACCTGGCAACGTACTTAATCCATAGTCCCACAAAATCTATTATCACGCCTTTTTCACATATTCATGTGCCAACTTGTTGTTGTTATAGCTATTCTCGCTGAATCGTATTTCTTTGCACTTCCTGTTTTCGATATCTTTTTCTTTGAATTTTATCATCAATGCCACAGGTCATCACAATTGTTGACAGATGTTGTTATAGGTATTCTGCCTAAATCGCATCACTTTGCAGTCACTGCTTTCCATAATTTTTCTTTCCAGTTTAGGCCACACTGACTTAATTCTATGGATGACATCCCCGCGCGCATTAGTTTTCGCCTGTTCTCCAAAAAACAAAGCAAATTCACCTCCTCCAAGTCTCCACACAAGCCCGAAAATTGCCGACCCAAAGGGCCAGCATATGTCTGTTTTCCACAAAACTCCCCCAAATGTGCTAATTTTGTAGTACATGGTGCTTCTGCACATGCGTCTTGCTTTGCCGCGAATTCGACTCTGGCAATATGACCATATGCATGATATGACTACTATCCAAGCAGAGGTTAGGCTTCGGCTATTTTTCAAAACCCTCTTTTAGTCGTTTTTATCGGACTTCTTGATGTCTCGTGGCCGTAAAGAGAACAGTAAAAAAACAGAGGACCCATGATAAAAGCGCTTCCAAAAATGTCAAAACAGTCGGAGCCTAACCTCTGCTTGTATACATGTAGTATGATATGACGAACACACCATCAAAAGGCGTCAGCATCAAAAGAGAGCTTTATCATGGAGGGCGTCAATATATTAAACATACATACATACAAACAAACGCTACCCAAAATATAACCTTCTCGGCGAAGGTAAATATCGGTTACTTCAGCTGAGTCTGCTACTTAAGATGAACAATACAACCTACATGTGCCTCCTGCAGATAAAGACTTGTTTCTTTTGATACACCGTGTTCTGTGATTCAATTCATAATACATGTACCAGCTTTATGGTCCTGTGGTTTAGCAGCATTTTTTTTTTATTTGCTGGATTTTTTTTCGCCCTCTCGCATTAGTTTTGGGGTCTCCAGACGATGTCACCCATAAAATTAAGTCGATGTGGCCTTAGCCAATTTAAAGTGTAACCAAATTGTATTGTTTTACAACAGATGATGACAAGAGGCGCAGAGAAGAGTACGAGTTTTCCGCCGCCGAGTCCTTCGAGCTGACAAGCGCCGTCATCATTGAGCTTTCCCTGGACTCCACTGACGACAAGCCGAAGACATAGCACTGTTCTCTTGGAATTGCGGCTTGGACTCATCCAGCGGAAACTCTGAACTACAACTGAATTTCAGCCTCAAAACGAATTTATATTTCCATCACGTAAATAAGATTTTCGCGTAGATAGGATCAAGGTTTCACTGAAAGCTATGCGCTACAAAGCCGAAATTACTTTATATGAGTGGAATAATTGATTCAGATATGGATAAATCCTTCTGATGAAAATAATAAGCTACACTTTCATATTGTTGCTATGGTTTGCAGTATATCCGCAGGGCTATGTGTTTGGAATATGATTGCGCTCCGTCCAATTATTGCTGGCGTACAAGGCGTATGATGTTTTTGCCTGACATATGTTGCCATGTTTGGTCGTGTTTATGTTAGTCAGTAGCTTCGCATCTTCTTCAGCAGTGTATATATTAAATACTGTTAACATTCACGAAGACCCTGGAGTCCAAAATTGACTTCCTGTGACGTCACGACAATTTGTGGGAAGAATATGAGTCATCAGGGACAAGGTGAATTTTCTACCGAGCAAGCATTGCGCTGACATTTCGATTGATTGGCTACTATTAATACTAATAGCCAGCAAATAACAGAACCATTTAGCAACCACTGTTCCTGACTAGGTTGACCTTCACTTCAGTGAAGGACGCTCTCACAGTCTTAGACCATGTTGATTTGATTTTATGGATGACATCCACAGGGAATCCAAAAACTGATGCGAGCGTGCGAATAAATAAAAAAAAGTTTGACAAAAAAAGTTGCCTTCATCATGAAATGTAAGTAGACAGGGAGGTTGAACAAATGACTGAATACACGGAATATTTTATAACGAACAATAGATTCTTCATTTTTGCTCTTCCACATCTTCTTTGACCTTGGACTATTCTATGACATGAGTATAAGGCTTTTCTATATTAATGTCTTTGCAATCCACGGCATTTATTTTCTTATTTTGAAGCTGCTTTGTACGCTCTAGAGTATGGTTGAAAACATTTTGGAAACGGCCGGATGTCATCCATATAATCAAATCAACATGGCCTAAGTACAGACAATGGTGATAAAAGTACATGTAGAAGTACAGTCACAGTGATGTAAGAATGCAGTATTTTACTACATTCATTGATGACTAATGTATACTGTATGTACAGGCTTAGCTCCTTGCTTTTCAGGAAGGCTGTAAATATACGGTTGAATGAGACTTACAATATATGGTTTATCTACTTGCATTAGGCCACACTGACTTAATGTTATAGATGTCGTGATCTAGTTATTTTCAGTAAAACATCTTCTTGTATGGTTGGCCAACTTTCTGATTCTTTGAGGCTTAGCGTTTGTCGATTGGAAACGGACAAATAACGACAAGCAACTGAACTAACAGAGTTATTTTCAATATGTATGCTATTTCACAGGCGATTTTTAGTTAAATGGCGCTATAGCTAAGGTAACTACTCAGACACAACAGAGCGCATTATTTATCATATTCATCTGTCAATTCTGGTTATATGCATATATATGTGATATTTTTCAGCTCTATTGATGCCATTTGAGTCGTAAGTGACATTTAGTGTACTGTTAACAATATGTTATTCGTTTGGCAATTAGAATCTGCACCTGCGCCAATCCTCAAACGTGTAAGGTAACACTTTCACACGCTGGCATTTTCTAAACATGTCTGCGGTAGTTTTCATGTGTAGAATTAAAAGCCCTGGCACACCTGAGCCCTGTATGTTTACGAAAGAAAATCTCCCATCTTTCTTGGAAGTCCTTCGCAAGGGGGATGGTGACGTCATTGCCATCTTAGGTGTTGAGATCAGATCGAGGCCCCAAAACTGGATCACAGGTGCATCTCACACGCTGTACTGGGCATGCGCGCGACGGCAGAAGGTGGTATCTCACTGCACTTGGGGCACCAATTCGGCACTGTGGGGTTCGAAAGATTAATCAACGGATTTCAGAGATAACGAACAAATTTTCATAGGTTTTGTATATTTCGTTGTCTTCTAAGTCATGCTTTTACGTATTAAACAATATCTAAATTATCAAAAAAATCGGCGTAAACATTGCCGCAGTGAACGAACCTCACAGTGCAGCACCGGTGTCCCAAGTGCAGGGAGATACCACCCAGAAAAAAAGGGGGGGGGGAGAGATGGTTAGTGATTGGGATAAGAATGGAGAGAGAGAAAAGAAAGTGCTCGGTAAAGATTGAGTCAAGTATGTGTCGATATTTTCATGCCCTGGATCCATGGACGTGACTTTATTTTCCCCTCAACAAGAGTGCATATCGGCTGGACGACAATGACTGCTATTCAAACTCCCAATAGTTTTGTCCGTATTGGTCGTGAGTCTACATACCTGGAGTAAAGGAGCTGTAGTTTAGAAATATGTATATGTAGTTCCGTGGAATTCAGCTGTTAGTATGTAGTCGTTCATCTGTATCTTCGTGCTCAGTCCAGTACCCGCAATACAAGAGAAACATCATGATGACAAATTTTATCGAGTTGAGACATCTTCGGAATAAATACACTTAAATGGAGTTTTTAAACAAACATGAAACATACATTGTGATACTTTTTGGTTGTCTCCCTTTTTTTTATTCTGTTTTCTTTAGCCAGGGTAGCCCAACTCAGTGTATCACACTGCTTTACAGTGGGGCCCTGGATAACACATAGTACATGACACATGAACACAATACATAACATACTTGTTTAATTCCGATTCAGCTCATGTCTCATTTCTTCATGTGAGTATAGCTCGAAGAGCCGCTAGGAGCGCTGCTGTTCAAGCTGCCATGCACCAAACGACTAAAGTGCCAAAAAGAAAGCATGTCCTATTAAACAGGTCTTACGTTACACGTGAAGTAAACAAATCACTCACATGCCTTTGTGATTGTTTAAAACATTGGTAGGAGCACTGCTAGATATTCTAACTAGTTTGCTGACGTCTAACGTTATGTCACTGGCTGTTGAAGAAAAAATCTTGTGCCCTGGATAAAAAAAATAGGCTTGTGAACAAGTTCCCTTTTCACAACGGTCAAACGTCATTAGGAGAACACAAAGAACTGCAAACAGCGGCCACTTAAAACAAACCACGTCTACGGCGATCGGCAACCCAAAAATTCCATTTGTTTCCTTTTCGTCGACATCATCGCCATTGGGTCACGCTTTCAGTTAACAAAGTTATTTTGCTAATCACGTTAAAACAGAGACGAATCGTGAAGATTAGGTGTGCGGTACAACAACAGTGCCACTTGACAAGACTTTGAAAAGGTACGTGGCTGTAGTTGTTTGAAGAGTGGGGTTGGGTTACAAGTAGCGTTAAGTTCGGCATGACTTCACAAACAAGACCGGGGGTACGAAGTGCACAAATCAGGTCGGCTAGGTCCTAGCAGGTAAGGCATTTAGATACGTGTTTCTCTTACATCTTAGAACATATCTTGAAGAAGTGTGCCCTGTTCTCTTCATAATTTATTGGCGTGGCTTCATTAAATGTGCCTGTATGGTACTCGTATGTTATTCGCAGTACGGTGCAGACGTTTACTATATTTAACCGTTCAACTAGCAATGGCAAAGGATAATTTTCTGTGGTGGAATTTTACATTATTTGTTTTCTGCATATGACTTATTCTACTCTCGATTTACTATATCCATGTTCGAATCCTAGCTTGTAATTTTCATATTTATGTCATCTGATTCTATGCGGCCACCTCTCGATTGTACATGTGAGAAACTTCCCACAGTGATTTAGCTCGATAATAACAAGTGGTTACATGTCACATGAGAATGGTAGACACAACAAAAGCACCAACTTGAAGTTTCCTGTACTCCTGACCTCTTACTATTCTACATTCCTCTATTCAAGGCACGTACATGTTTACATAAATCAAATTATCTTTAAAGGGTTAAAATTACAAGTACTGAGAAAACATATGCTTGAAGACTACCTATTTGAATACGCTTTGGGGGCTAGTCTGATAATATATTTGTTGTTGCAGACGACATTTTGCAGAGTTGTATAGCAACTACTTAAAGTCAAGTGTAAGTGGCGACGAGACAATGTTATTGATTCCAAATAAACTTGCTCCACTTTTAATCAACAATTCATCTTGGAATGTCTTGAAGATTATACGCGATATCATACTTCAGATAGTTTGACCTTTGACCAATGTTCTATAAGATCCACTTGTATTATTTATATAGTCTAAACAAAGGTTGATAAATTGATTCGATATTGATACAGTTTTAGGCAGTGTTGAAAACAAGTTAAAAATACAATTTATAAATGTTTTGTGAATGTTGTTTGATACTTGCTACAATGCTTCAATGAACGCTCCTCCTACTTTACTCTCTTGACTATCCATAGCCACCTGTGCCTGAATAGGCCTTTTCCAGTATAGGAAGCCTAGTTTTGTTACGCTGGCTGTGTAAGGCGGAAAACTTCCGCGTTTTTTTAACAAAAACTGTCGTCTCTCAATCGGGAAGATAAAACATCGACTATTTGGGGACTAGTAGCACTACATCTCTAATTATGTCAAATAGGCACTCAAACGATTGTTTTAAAACATTTTAGTGCGGGATTTATCTCTGAATTGAGATTCCTATCAGGGCAAAGGTACCTCAGGTTAACCACACTGATAACAACGACCACCATACGCGTTTTAGCGTCAGAATGCAGGATATTTTCCTCGCGAGTATATAACACACTTATAACGTCTTGGTCTGTACTTGTTACCACGCATAATTTCTTACTATCTATCGATAATTCATAGATCATGTACTGTTATGTATCTAAAAATCTCTATCAGCAAACCAAATCAGAGCTCGTGTTTTGAAAACATGTCATTCGCCTTCCAATACCGTGCCCTAGAGTACACACTGGATAACAAGGCTATGGGGCTACTTACCTGAAATTGGGTTGGTGCAATCGTCCATTTCTAAGAAGCCGTGCTATGATTTTGAAGAGGATGACATGCCTTGTGGGCTCATTTGTTTGCTTTTCCTGTCAGGTTCTTTCTTATGTCAATAATGGTCCTCAACACAAGGTGGAAAAAGGGTCACCGACAATGAAACGTAAATGTTTATTCAGTTGCTGCAAATAGTGCATGTACATGTACGCATGAAGCGGGTATCTCACTGAACGTGATGTACGTTGTTGGCGGCGTCGCTTCGGTCGTGCGATTATTTCACGGAGTACTCAACGAATTTCCCCGTTAAAAACGAATAGATTTTTACGTTTTGTGTGTTTTCTTGTCTGTTGAGTACGTGGTGCATCTAACATTCCCATTACAAGTTCAGTTTAGTTTATTCATTCAACCAGGCAAGTACACATCGCCTATTGGCGTTTTTCAATGCTTCCTGGGGGGCCGGGGAGACAACAACTGAATAGATCAAAATGAAGTCAAGAGTAACACAGACTCAGTTTAGAATACAGCGATGCGACCAACGTACCACAGCTTCGGTTAGATTCCCATCAGTAGACATCCATGTTAAGTTTTCAGGTGTTTAAACTTTTTGCAAGACCAATCATTGTAATCTCAAAACCATCGTATTTTTTTTACGTAGCATCAGAGTATACGTAGATAATATATCATCAATTTTACAACCGGGACAGAGGAGCGGTAGGTTTCATTGTGGGACAACAAAACTAATCTATTATATAGGAATTGGAGCGGCACCGTCTGTATAAATAGTAAAGAGGGTCCTACAAGCTTTTACAGCTTTGCTCTACAATAACGTGGTTACTAGTGAAAGGTAGCCTTTCAGAACGCATCTTTGTGTTCAATGAAAATTCACTCACCCCTTCTTGATTTATCCTGTTTCAAAGTCTGCAAATGAAACACCCGCTGCACTCCCAAAGAAAGCTGCCAGAGGGATCGAACTTCTTTCTTTCTTTCCGACCGCAAAAGCTATCTTATATCTACCAGCGAAACATCGTGACAGTAGCTTCTCCCAGAACGGGAGATATCAAAACTGGAAGTCCCGCTGCAGTGCCATAAAAAGTCACTATGTGACCCAAATTGTAACCATTTCGAGGTCTTATAAAGACCCACCTACATGACAAACATCAACGAAGACAATCTATCCAGGCATTCTCCATTTATCATGTTTGCTGACGAAAACATAACCTTCTTCGTGAATGTAACTAAGCGATGTGCTTGACAATACGAAGAAAACAGAACATGTCCGGTAAGACGTGTTTTCCTCATGTCAAAGCACATATCTTAGAAGCAGTATTTTGTTGACCAGAGCAGTTACATTATGTTGGTCTTTCTCTGGTTGGTCTGTAAACAATTGGTCAAGCGTAAACATTGTTTTGTGCTCAGACAGAAAACTATCAACACTCCCATCAGGTTCACAGGTAGTAATTTGTTTACGCAGCGACGGATATAAGGGATGTGTAAATTAGTATCGGATGTTTGCACTCGCGTTACCTAGCGGTTCCTTCTCAAAGCGCAGTATTGTATCTGTACGACGTAATTGTGTCTTTGATGCTCTCGACATTCTATAATTGAGTTGTATGACTTCTTTGATGGTAGGAATAGACATGAATAGTTTTGCACCAATTTGGTTAATATGACTGGGATGTGTTACTGAAGAAATCGAAGGGTGGGGCTGGTATTCGGTGCGCATGCGTGGAAAGTGGGTTGGGAAATTTTGAAGAGAATTGAATATTGGAAAGAAATTAAAAAGTTTCCATGCATGTTTTTTTCCTCATGATATAAAAGGCGTATGAGTCATGTATTATTAAATCCTCGTTTGGTTGTACTCATAGGCATCCCTTACCACTAGCTGTCAGTCACTTACCTTGGAGTCTTATGCGTAATAGATGTAAAAATAGCTATGCCGATGCGCGAGAAGATCCAATTAAGAAGATACGTATACAATAATACAGGACTCATCAGACTTCGAGGTAAGAGTATTATCGGATCTTCTATTGATCGTACTTGTAGTCATCCCTTGCCACTAGCTGTCAGTCACTCACCTTGAAGTCTTGAGGTGGTATATCACTGCACTTGTGGCACTGGTGCGGCACTGCAGGGTTCGAACGATTACTCAACGAATAACAGATAAAAAGGACGAATTTTCTTACGTTTTGTGTATTTTGCTGTCTTCTAAGTCATACTTTTACGTATTACGCAATATCTAAATCATAAAAAAATTTCGGCGACAATGACACAACAGTGTGGCAGTAAATGAAACCCACAGTGCCGCACCGGTGTCCCAAGTGCAGTGCGTGAGATAATACTTTTATGCGTAATATATGTATACAATATGTCGGTATACATAGCTCACTATGCCGAGAAAATTGCTTGCACTGTGTCGAAGATTGAAAAGAAAATAGCAATACTGGTTCTTGTACGTGATGGCCTTGAAGAAAACGGGGCCTTCTTTGTAATCATGCAGTTGCTAAAATGACTGTTGTATACAATGAAGAACTGCGTATCACCTAGGGTTGGGTACCTGTACAGAACATACAGGTACAGGTACGGTTCAGGTCCAGGGGATCAGGTCCGGACCTGAACCTGGACCTAATCGTTTGTGAAAACTTGTGAATGGGCAATACTCAAAGTAATGGTCCAATTTTCTACAAAAAAAAACTATTTGGCGGACTATCCGACTCCCACTTGCGTTTTAAAATCCTTTCTTCATGTAAACTCTGTGAGTTTGATTGTAGAAACTTGGTAGAAATGAATATAAACTATACTCTGCCTCGCTCTTGTTATGCTATTGAACTGTTGAGCGCCAAAATGTGCAGATATAATTTGGTTATTCTCTCTCTACTCGGTCCAGAATCCGGTCAACTGATTTTTTTTGGTCCAACAAGAAAAACCCACCCCTAATTTTACCATAACATTTTAGTGTTTTAGTAGAAAGATGATTTCCAGTCTTCAAAATGGTGTATATCGAGGCGCCAATCGTACCTGTGGTCGCCTTGTCGGCCAGGGTAGAAGACCTAGAGTGTAGAGGTTCTGAGTTCGAATCCCAGACAAGTTCCAATGATGTGCATTTAAGTAGACAGCTCCGTCTTAGTTTTTTAAAAGAACCCACAAAGAATCATTTCCGCCAGTAGCAGCTAAACTTTATTTACTCGTCACTAAAGAGAAACGCATGACACAGTTGTTTCAATTCATACGATTTTTTTATGCAGTCGAAATATTAATACATACCGCTGTAAAGGACATGTGCTATTCATAATAAAGCTCATTAACAATTACGATTGGTATGCAAAATAAGCTGGACAACCTGATCATTTTAATATCAATAAGCTAAACTAGGATGTTATCTCCATAGAGTTGAATGGGTTTTGGGTAAACCCTTTGAGACTGTGCCTCGTGCACGCGTGATGCATACATATATTCAACCAATATTCCGTAACCAGACACGTACATACTCTATGTTAGAATTGTCTGCAACATTGCCACATTCTTTCTGACAACCATATCACGTATGCATAATCGATTTTTCTTACAAAAATTACTGATGGGTACTTGAGGGTACTTGTAGGCCATGTAAAGATACATGACGTATAATTCCATCCACCTTTACGAATACGGAAAGGTTGTGAAAAAGTAAAAATCGAAGTTTCATTGGCTTTTACAATGTCATAAACTCTACTGAAATCCTTCCTCTACTTCTTAAAAGACTTCTTTCCGTTGTTCGGAAAGTTTGCTTGGATATTCGTTTTCTTTCTTTGAACCTTCAAACGTAGCAGACATGGGAAAGGCTTCCAAAGCATCTCCTCGTAGACTGGTATTAGGTTGTATCTAAAGCTTTTTTAGAGTGCATTTTTGCATGTCTTTTGTCATTTTTAGTGGAAAGGGTCTGGATGTCCTAACCGGTTAGGGTGCCTCAGTGCCCCGGGTAGCTCTGGCAAAGGTCTACGGGAAAGATTGCCTTCTTTACCGACTCCTCCCCTCAATGGCATCGATGTTGTTGCAAACGTTCTGGCGTGGGAAGATGACATGTCCATGTTGTTTTGAACAACCGTTAAGTTTTCAGCCCGTGAAGGGACGGTGTTATGTCTGCCCAGCCCATGTGTAGCCACTGAGTTCTGTGAAATGCTGCTGATAGTACTTCTCGGTGGCTGTGCGACTGTTGGCGTCCGTCGTGGCTTGTTTGAGTTCAGATACGCATACGGTAATGGCTGTGCCCCAGGATGAGAAAACACGTTTGATACCAGCATTTTGGTTGGAGGAAACTGTCGTAACGGTGCTATACCGAGGCCGTTTTGAACGCGAGTGCTGTTTTGTCCCGACAGAAGGACTTGCAGTGAGACAGCTCGATTGCTGTTCTCTTCTCCTCCGTAGTTTTCTAAATCTTCGTGCGCAGCGTGTGGACAGGCTTCAGCAGTGTTCATCCAGTTTCTCTGGTATGTTACAGTGCTTTGAATAGGGGATATTCTTTGCTCCTGAGATATATTAGTGGAGTATTCTTGCTGTCCTTCTGTCCAATTACTGTCCGTAGGATCTTGTTCTTGTGTTATCCCAGCATTGCAGTTTCAGTTGTGGGCAGTGTTTTCTATCGGTGGAATGACTTGGTTCAGGCATGGCGCGGTAGAATCAGGTACAGGTGGTTGTGGAACCCCTGTATTACGGTGCCTGTGATAAAGAGTATTTAGAATTGGTGGTACCACTTGAGCCAGAGATATGTCGGTAGTATCATGCTGTTGTGCGGACCCTGCATTGCAGTTCGGATGGTAGGCAGTGTTTTCTTTCGGTGGAATGACTTTGGTCAGGCAAGTTTCTGTAGAATCAGTTGCTGGTTGTTGTTGCTGAACTCCAGTATTGCCGCGTCCGTGATAGAGAGTGTTGAGAATCGGAGGTACAACTTGAGCCAGAGATATGTTGGTAAAATCTTGTTGTTGTCCTGTCGCCATATTACAGTTTCTATGGCTGTGGTTGGCAGTGTGTTGGATAGGTGGGCTGATATGTTGCAACATGACGTCATCTGTAGCCGTATCATTATCACCCTCTCTAGAGCTACTGGATCGACACATTTTGATCATTTTTATTACTAATGGCGTGATAAACATAAACGCCGAAAAACCTACCGAAACCATGATAACAGCATGCACGGTACTGATCCCTCCCCCATTGTTTTCTAATTGTTGACTACTTGAAGTATCATAAAGCGCTCGAGTGAAATGTGTTGTTTGATAATCAACACTTCTTGAAGACACATACTCCTGTGTAGTCGAGGGCGCGGATATTTCTAGTTCGACATCCGGTGAATGCATACCATAGGGACGCAGAGTGGTTGTTCCGTCAGTGTGTTGGTCTCTTTGCGTAAACGAACGAGTCGTCGTAACCAGCCTAAGAGTAGACGTCTGTGCGACCGTTGAGAGAGAGGTAACTGTATGTTCCTCACATGGCATGGCAGGTTGGTGAACTTGATCAAAAGGCAGCCCACTTATGTTGTACGGGCTGGCACACACTAGACTTTCGCGTTCAAACCGGGAGTCAAGAAAACAGACGTCACACTGACTACAGCACACTTGAACTGATCTTTCACTCTTATAACAATCTTGAAAGCACCTAACTTTGTCAACTAACCAGAGCATTCTACAGTCACAATCAAAATGATTTTTGTCAATAAGAATTTCTACTTGTCTCGGAAAGGGCAGTCCTAATTCCTTTTCAGACAATGTTTTGATCCTGTTTCTTGACAAATCTACCCAACGGAGGTTGGGAAGGTATTCTATTACGGCGCCCAAGTTGACTCGCGTGATTCTGTTATTATTGAGGTGAAGGAACTGTAAAGCCGGTAGTTTTCTAAGTTCTAGCCAGGAAACAGTCTCAATACGGTTGAGTTGGAGGTAAAAGTTACAGAGATTATCGAGAGCTGGAATGTGTGTTAGATTCCGCATGGAATTTAACGAGACATCCAGGATAGCAACGTTAGCTGGTATATCGCTGGGAATGATGTTTAGCTCGCTGTGATACCTACAAACCACCATAACATTAACTTGGTTGCAAGTCAATAATGATGGCGACGTACTTGTTATACAGTGGTTTGTCTGGTGGTCTCCCATAGAATTCATATCACATAATATGAGAAGGGAAAAAACGAGCCACCAGCATTTTGCTGATGTTCGAATTTCGAAAATGTGAACATTCCAAGTCATGATGGTCTCAATGTTGAAACAAATAAACGATTGAATATATGTCGTTCTGAATGAAGAAACCGTTTTCTGTACAATCTATTTCAAATATAGCAGGCAGTGCGAAACAGAGATAAAACACATGGCAATACTTTACGTTTGGGACCGCATTGTTTGCAGCGACACCTAGCTGCAGTGTGGAATGAAACCAGTCAGTATCACCATGAAGAAGGTGACAAACGTTCACCGAAATGTCTATGAATGTAGAACTATCGATTGATCTATATGCATTGCTGGTGGAGAAGGAGTCCTGTTATCCATGGATTTTTAACCTGATAAAATTATCCAAAGATGAAAGATCAGACAGCTATCCAACTCTGTGATGAACTCTTCTAGCTGTGCCCACTGCTCAACACTATATGCTCAATCCTCCGTTAAGCAGTGTGATCAAGGAAAACAACTGTTACAGTTTTTACCTTGTTCAACCAGGCAAACCTGTTGACGGATATGTTTGTCTCCTATCACCGGTGTGTGGTTTGATGGAGGCTGAATGGACGGAGTTGTAATCCACGCTGTCTGCGAGCCTGAAATACACCTGTTAGAGTCTGATTTCGACTATACATATAGCCTTTCCAATGAATAACCATATACAGTGTACCAGACATAATTTTCAGAAGGGACACTGGCTACAGGGTACGCTAGATTAAATATTACACGCACAATGTCCCTGTTACTGTGCTTGAGTGACGTTTTATTTTTTGTATTGGTTGTCTGCATGCCCTAGCTTGAAGCTCTGTAGCTTTGAAAGGATCATTGTTGTGTTACAATCGTACAACTGCCAGTCTAGGATTTGATTTAAGGCTATATAATAGATGGTTCATCATAACCCCTACCCACAAGTAATAAACGTTTATTGTGTGCTGATATTATTAGAGTGCTATAGCTTTTTGAAATGAAACTTTTTAGTAGTAATGATCACAATGATTTCAATGTTGGTATACATTCTTACAATTACGTCGAACCTTTAGTTACTAGTATTTCAAGATGACGCCACGAACTTATTGATCACCTCTCGTATTATGAACCTTTCCAGCGTTCAGTGAACCCAAAACAAGTGCCAGGTATTCTACCTTGAAGGGAATGAGTCTGGGAATTAGAATATTCATACATTGTACTACATGTAGATGCATTACGTTGTGCCAGTTGTACTGGTACGCTCTGTGCACGTGCAGCATGCAGAACAGTTCAGTGACCCCGGAGCTCCGTGGAAAGGTTTAAACATTAGACTGAATGGCATGACGTCAGGAGACCATATATGGCGTTTCTACTAAGGGTGTTTCTACATGACATCACAGCCCCCATGTTAGGCTTGGGTCACAATTCCACCCGGTCGGGCAGCTTTCGGGAGCGAAAAGAACGATATAAAAGACACAAAATGTCAAAATAAGATTCATGGGCATGATTTGTGTATATTTCTAGGTATACATTTTCATTTTTCATTTCTTAAAACAACCCGAAGTTTCTGAAATGTGACCTAAAGCCTTAGTTGGTTCATCCAGAAGAGTCAGATCTATAACTTTGCTTGACGTGCATCTTATGTGGTTATGCCGGAGTTGAGTCAAATTTCTGCTCCGCGCGCCATATATAAATTTACTTTTACTCCGCAGGTGGAGTTTAGGGTTGAGGCTAGGGTAAGGGTTAGGGCCCTACACCCACGCCACACGAATGTGACGCACTTCTCTCCCCTCAGGTATACTGGAAACCCCCAGGCATTGTTGGCGCAAATCTTTTTCAGGGACAGAAATTTATGAATCAATAGTTGGCTCAACATCGGTTACTGACCTATATTCTACATATAGTCAGCCATAATCCTATTTTTGTGGTGTGGTTGATACATTTCTACACAAGACATAAAATATTAATATCTCGATGAAATACGTTTGCATCTAGCGACACAAAAAATCCCGAAAGCCAAAACAACAAAATGACCTACCAAAGGCACGAATGTCGCATTTCATATATGTCATTCCACTCATTGTATACTCCGCCGGAAGTACATGACCACCACTTATGGTTTATGTGGAACAGGGGTAATTGATTCCAAATAACACACGCTTCCCCCTGGGCTATAAGTTACCTGAATACAGAAGGAAAAAGCACCTCTGTTTTATGTCTAGGTGATAATTGTTGCTCTAAAGCAGTGATAATGTAGCAAACAATGATGTCTACAATAATCTAGGTTTGTGTTTGTTTCACAAAGGGCCCGGGGCAGCATGGCGCTGGTCTGTTCCAATGTCTCGGTGGATCTCGGGGCATCACTGGACGACAGTTATGAACACCGGCTATACGTCGGACTTCAGTTCCGAGGTAAGTGTTCTTCATACTACCTTTAATTCCACGAGCACACACATTCTGTTCTGTTTTTCATAATGGAAGGTTGCTGTTTGAAGGTCATCCATCACGAAGCGTTAGTATTTTAAGGTTAGTACTGTATCTAATGCTGTTGTGATTGTGATTATAAATATGCCTTCATGAAAAAAATGGTTTCGTTTTAGTCTTCGTTTCTAGGATTCTCTCTCTCTCTTTCTCTCTCTCTCTCCCCCTTTCTCTCCCTTCCTATCTCTCTCTCCTCTCTCTCTCTCTCTCTCCTTCTCTCTCTCTCTGTGTCTGTGTTGTGCTGTCATTATGCATGTGGGTAGGTGTTATAAACACAATTTGATTTTGGGACCCCTGGTGGCAATCATTGATACTGCAGCGGAACTTCCGATTTTTGTATGTTTTGCGCTGGACATGCTAGGGACTTGATTTTTGGTGGCATTTTTTTATGTAAGGGGCATGTGGTGTACGTTTAGGCCCCTGGCAACTTGTTGTGAATATGCTCAAGTTTCTTATATTTGTTTATTACCCCAAAGGCGAGTCATTCAAGACGTCATCACTAGATGTGAAAGACGGATGTTCGTCTCAGCCTGTCAGGTGGAACAAACAGGTGAGACCTCTGGGTACCATCACACACCTGTATGTACCTGTGTGTAACAGTTATCATCAGACGGTTCCAGATAAAGGGAATATCGGTACCATCACAAACCTGTGCTGGATTTGGCTTTAAGTCTTTATACAGATGGCTATGTCTTGACAGTTCATGACTGTTTCCTTTGGTCGTTTGGAATTGAAACTGTACGTACTGCCGGTTTGATCTCTCACAGGTAAATATACGGTATATTGTATTTGAAATACAGTTTTACATTGGTTTATACTAGTATATATAACAGCTATGCTTCTTTTACTTAGAATGTAACGTGGGACCTTGTGGAACTGGGGTTAAACATCGAAGCTGACAAGTTGTCCGTGGTGCTCAAAGAGAAAATTAGAGTATTCAAGGACAGGTATGATTATTATGCCAATTGTCATATGTAATTATATTGACATATATCAATATATAGGGCCTCGGGAATAAATACAAAAAAGAAAACAGACTATTTGCGACAAGATCATGGCATATACGAGACAAGGGCGGTACGTGTAATTTTAGTAATTTGTAATTTGACTTATCTGTTGAAGCTTCCGTTCAGTCATCCTGAATAAAGGTTAAACATTTGTTGAGTCTATTGACTCTATTCATAGTGTCAGAAGCACTTGATCGTTTACTATTGCGTTTTATATTTGTGTGCAGGGTGTTTGGTCGAGCGAATATTTCCCTGAAGGAAGTATTTACCAACCCTGGTAATAAGACGGGTTTATCGACTCATCTGCACGATGAAACTGGAAAGGCTCTACAGGTGAGATACGGCTGAATGTTTCCAACTGCCACCCATCGTCATGCACTTCTACTTGGAGGTCACCGTTACCATGGCAATGGTTTTACTTTGTAGTTCTTGCTTTTGTAGTTTTCGGTATTTAGTGAACACTTAACTTTTAAGTTACGTATTACCAAAAACCACCAATATCACCTGTTTTTAATCAAAACAATCTTGCTGTTGGTTGATTTGGTTTTGTTATCAGTTGTTTTTTGTGTTTTTGTGGTGGTTGTGGTTCTTTTCGGTGGTTTTCGGTAATAAGCGAGACTCTTAAACCTTCTATAACGTTGTTCTTCAATCATTCCCTATATATTTGGAAGATAAATAGATTTTGTAGCAACAAAAAGTCTAGAAGATGCTTATATAATACATATATATAATACTTGCTTTAGTAATTAGGATGATAAGTTTGCTTTTTCTTTCTTTTGCCATACATTGTACCGTGTACGATCGTTGCGCAATTAAGTTCTTCTATAATACATATAGCGTGTTTTGTTCTGATCCAGTCTAAAGTAACGATCAAGATGGTGTATATTCCACCCGGGGATGTTGAGACCAACACACCTCCCATAGCTCCACCCGAAGCAGAATCTGAATCTGAAGAAGGTACGCATGCACCGATTAATTTCCCAAAATTGTGCCGCATGTAAAATTGCACTACACGCAGGTTTTCATCATATTGCTGTCGTATTTTTGTGTGAATGAATGCGTCTATAAAAGTGAATATGATTACAAACTGGATATGATTAAGCCACCAAGTACAAACTTAACTATGAACATGGGTGCCAACTGTTTTATCATAGATGAGGATGATGTTGACGAAGAGAAAGAGGAGAGAAGCGAAGACCAAACAGACCACTGGGGTGGGATGGAAGCAGCCAACTACGATGTAGAAAACTCAGCAGGAGTGGTCAAAGGTTCAGCCATCATTCTTGGGAGCAAGTGAGTTATTTTTGCAAAGCCTTGATTTGTGTTTCTAATTGTGATATGAGAATAAACTGTGTGAGAATTACTGAACAACAATGTTCTTATGCAAAGCATTATAAACACAAATACTTTATGGTTGGGACCCCGCATATGATAAATTGATAACAGCGACACCTAATTGCATGCAGTGTATAATAGAACCAGTCACTATTGCCCTGAGGAAGGTAATAGACACCCACCGAGATGTCCGCTGTTGATTGCACATAGATCCTGATTGTCAATATAGAACCTTGAACATTGTCCCGTTATGAATGCTTCATTTGCCACTTGCTTCTCGAAACAGGCATGTTTTCTGTATAAGGTCGTTGCTAAGTTGTCTGCATCAGGGTACAATGTACACTGTTACTGCTTGCCGCAAGGGGGCGATGCAGCAAAATGAATGCTTTCAAACGTGCACGTGACTGAGTCTGTATCCCCCTCTCATCTTAATGTATTACCGCCATATTCCACGTTATTTTCTTTCTGTAGAAAAAAAAACTTATCAAGAGAATGCTGTCCCAAATGTTACTGTACAAGTGTATGCACACTTTATCTTCTCGCTTTACGACCATATCATAACTCCATTCTGTGCAGACCACTCTTACAGAAGGATGAGGAACTGTCGGATGCAGTACAGGACTTCCAAGTCAGGGTGCGCCTGATGGAGGGTAGAAGCCTGTACGGAGAGAACGTCAGTCCGGTGTGTAAGATCACCTTAGCCGGGAGAACCAGGCAAAGTCGGGTGTGCCGTCACCAGCGGGATCCGAATTTCAACGAGGTAGATTTTTTGCTGTTTGAAATATTTTATAGTAGATTGTAAAGGAAGAATATATCAATGTAGACACATTTTGGACCTTGATATGGAGTTAAGAAGTTTGAACATGAAAGTTATTTTATTTTTACATGTAGTCACGTTTGCTGCTCTATAAAAAGATTATCTTTGTCTATAAGTAATTTACAATGACTACATTATGCCTGCAGTATATTGCCTGTCTTTAACTAATTAGAACATCAAATACATCATACACATCTGTGCTTATAAAATTGTATTTCCCTGCAGTCGTTTTTCTTCAACTTCCACGAGTCTCCCGCCAACTTACTCCAGGAGCCATTGTCATTCACGGTAAGATTATGATTAAATACACTACGTTTATAAAGACTCATCATTATTAAGATCACCATCTATTATTATCAATCGCCTGTTGTCATGACAATTTGTCTTTTCTTTTTCATGTACTATTTCAGGTGTTCGACTCACGTAGGTGGAGAAAGGATGCATTGATAGGCTCGTTTAAGGTGAGTAGTAATGACGTGAATTTTGGGTGTTTTTTAAAATCTATTTCGGTCTTATTTGTTGTTATTTTTTCATGTAAATATTCTCCTGTCAAATACTTATCATTTTCTGTTTCTCCAGATCGACCTTTTGACTATTTACCAACAGCCAGGTAATCATATTTCTATCAAAACTAACTAAAAGGAAACCTTACAGTTACATGTTACGTCAATGCATACCCTGTCCAAAACCTCTGGATGCCTGTCGTAATACTATCAGAAATTCACATAATTTGAGTAGTCCTTTTCGTTTTTACTTGAGATACGTGAACTAAATTAAAACAATCTTATACATATCGGCCAAGCTCAGTGAAGATATCTGCTGATGATCTGTTTCCACCGTTTACTCCTCTTCGTATGAACAAAGAGCTTCTATTTTTTAAAGGCATGACAGTATCAAATGAATCTGTGGATTTATTTCTTGAAACGTTATTCAGTTGTAGCATTGTATTACAGATGTAGCATTGTATTACAGATCACACCCTGCTGAGTAAATGGATGTTGCTGACCGATCCTGATGACGTAGCTGCCAGTTCTAGGGGGTTCCTGAAGGCCAGTCTGGTTGTGTTAGGGAACGGTGACTCGGCTCCGGTGGGTAACTACATAAAAGCATTTGGCATCATTCTGCCTTGTGTTATTTATTTTACTTGCATTTCAGTTGGCAATGGAAAACTGGACAAAGTAAAAAAAGAGTATAGATTTTCAGTTGATTTGTTTTTTGGTTTTTGAGTCATCCCTTTGTAATAGTGGTTGAATCACGATTTCTTTCAGGTGGAGAAACCAGACGATAAACTGGCAGAAAAAGAAAACATTGAAGAGTAAGTTTTTATTGAAGCTTAGCCCTGTCTACCTTTACATCTTATGTAAGTGTAGGAATCAAGTACAGTGCGTTTCTGTCCAATTACTGACATTTTTAATCTTTACTTTCCAAACTTACGTTTCAAATTTGTTTGTCCAGAAATCTTCTCCGGCCAGCTGTGACGAAGATGATCCCTGCCAATCTCTGTGTCAGAATATACCACGCTAAGGACCTCCCAGAGAGTAAGTGGAGACATTTTTTCTGCACCTGACCAACTTAAGCCCTAATATGGACATTTTGAAAGTTTATACGAAATAAATTTTAATAACATATTGTAAAGATGATACTGTTCTGGACAAGTCCCAAAGAAAGGGACCGAGCACTTACCTAATATGTCAAAATTTTGTTGCTTGGAGTTCTATTTTTAAAATTACCACTCTGGTGTAGCTTATATATCTGAAACATTATCTATATTTATAACTTGTGATAGAAATGCTAGTGTGAGGTTGACCAAACAGTTGCACATTTCAACAGCCGACAGAGGATCCCTGTTGAATATCCAGAACAGTCTGCCCGATGGGTATGTGTTGGTGCATTTCTCAGGCAAAAAGGTATGTTCCTTAACATCCCTTTTTTTATTACCTATTTATTTATATATTCATGGACCTTTCTGTGCAGAAGTCATTTCTACTCAAAGTTCAAAAACTTTAGATTGACTAACTATTGTGTACATTTGTAGGCGATAAACTGTTGCAACTCAAAGATTGGCCTCATGGGAGTTTGCGACTGACTGAACAAATCACACGTGTGACGTCAGTAATGGGTCAAATGTTGTCGGAAGTCGGTTTGTACAAAAATATCTACACAACGTCTTTGTCAAATCTATGGTTATCAGGTTGAAACCAAGCAGATGAAAGACCAAGTTAATCCACATTGGAACCAGGAACTTCGAATAGATTACAAGGTAAGACCAGCATTTCCTTACGTTTTTGCTCGTTTACTGTTTCAATGTCGAATTCGTCAAATGTCTTGGCTCCTTTAAAGAAACATTGTTATAAATGTATGTCAATTGTCTTTATCAATTTGGTAATATATTGATTGTCATTAACATGATGCCATATGTTATTTCAGTTCCCGACGCTTTCCAAAGAGGTAAAGATTGAAATATATGATGAGTAAGTAACTTTATATTTCTACTGCCTTCGTAAATAATGAATTTTGGTAAATTCATTCCTCGGTCTTTAATTGATAGATCTCGGTATCTTATAAACCAACAGCTTTCTCTAAATCATATATATTCAACATAGGATGAGGCATTTACTTATAGTTAACATGAGTATATGTTTAACCAAAATTATTAACCTTTTTGCATTCTTCGCATGACGGCCACAGGGACAGTATGAGATTTGATGAGTTGATTGCAACCACATTCCTTAGATGTCAAGAAATATCTTTCCCCGGTCAAAAAGGTGCATTATCATTTGGTGTTGCTGGCAACAAAGGTGGATGCTTATCCTTGCTTTTGCTTTCTCCCTCTCTCTCCATTTGGATGATTTCATGTTAATTGTGTGCACGCAGCATGTGATGCACCTAAGAAATATCAGTATACACTGTGCATGGAGCATGGGCATGAGAAACATCACAAATGAATCAGTGCACGCCGTATGAAGTATGGTTTGGTTATGAATGACTCATTTAATCCACTAATCAAATGTGTACATCATAATCAATCTCTATGTGTTTGAACCATTGAGCAAGTTGCTTAAGGTGTTCTTCTGTTTTGATTGATTCAGAGATACCGACACCAAAACTGTTTGTTCGGGTCTTGTTGTATCATAATAAGTAGACAATCTTATATAGCAGCAGTAGTTGTGTCATTTGTCCCGGTTTTGCTTTTTCTCTCTCTCTCTCTTCGCTCGCGTCGCGCATCAGTAGCCCTGTTTACAGCTACATGTACATACCCCAGCATCTAACTTTACTGCTGACTTCCACCTGCTTTTGTTTATGTCTGTCTGCTCCTAGCCACATTTGAGCAAAAGACTGCTGCTTTGCTTTTAATAATGGTTTATCGACAATGTGAAAGGTTAAGAAATGCTTATTTTCTGTTGGTCCCAGGATTTCTGCCCAGTTTTGGACCATGTTACCTGAATCTGTATGGACCACCCTTGGACGGCCGGACAAATGTATCCTCTTCCATGGAAGATGAGATGGAGAAGGGAAAGGTACTTACATTACCATATGTATTTGTTGTTTGTTTGTTTGTTTGTTTCTTGCTTTATCTCAGAAATGGGAGACAGACTCAAGGTGTAAGACACCAATCGACGATATTGTTCCGGGCACATAATACCAGAATCAACCAACCGCAGAGGCAGTCTTTGCTACAGCCAGAGTCCAGAAGGCGTGTGCTGGCATTGTAAGACCAAATTAGACTGTATGTTAGTACGTTTTCACATATAAGACATACATGACTATTACAGATAACGTTGGGGAAACGCGAAGTAGAATATAGATTGGTTAAAAGGCTTGTCCCTCCCCCTGTCATATCAGGCAGAAGGCGTGGCCTATAGAGGACGACTGATGGTTGAGCTGAAGACGGAAATTTCGCAGAGCAAGGGCAAACCTGGAGTGTCTGACATCAGGAGAAAGGCCCTGGACCGCATGAAGGTATGCGAGTAGCTGTTATGAAGTATGGAAGAGGGTAGCAACATTTTATTTGAACAAAAAGAGTTTTCTAAAAATAGCCCTTACAGATGTACGTAACGAAGGTGGACCTTGGACATTCTTGAATTCATTCGGTAGATAGAATTCATAAGAAAAAGTGATGAAGTTAAATATTTCCACGACAAAAGACAGCAAGTCCACTATTCAACAACTCTCTGATGTTGGTACTTGTAACGTTATCAACAGGATCTACGAGCGACACGTAACTTCCGGGTGTTTGTGGCCCTGCTGGAGGCCACGTTGATAGAGGAAGGAGGTGGAGACGTCAAGTTTGAAGTCAGCATGGGACACTACGGCAACAACGATCCAGGCTGGGAAAAGTTTGCAATCTTTTCATCGACTTCCCCGACGAAACTTGTGCCAAGCGAAGGTAAACAGCTGCAGGCGTCTAGTACCTTTTTTTACCTTTTCATCGAATCCTATAGTAGCTGGGGGTATGAGCGCAAGACAGAATACTAAATCTAATTTAAATTATTTCCGTTGCAAATTCAAACTTTAACCAACCAATATGGCGGACAACATTGGACAATATTTATGTAATGGTGACCCGAGTGAAAAATGTATAATTGTTACTGATTTTAGGTGAGGAAGAGAACTTGTACCACGTTCCATGGGATGGCATGTGCCCTGTACTGACCTTCTCCTGTGCATGGGAGGATATCGTACACAGGATACAGACACACAACGCTCTCATCAACCTGCACAGGGTACTGGTGGGTATTGGTTTGAAGTTTATAAGAATTAAAATACAATCAATATCATAAAGTACGTTTTCTTTCAATTTGTCATTAACGTTCCTAAATATGCTTTTTCGGAATTTATTCACATTCAATGATACAGGATATTTGCATTATGCTGCTGATATCTTTTAGCCTTACCCAATTCACAAAAAATGCAAATTAACATTTCTTACAGGGATTGACCTCATTTAATCATAATGCCATTGTATCGTTGTTTCTCTTGCTGTTGTTTTTTACAGAATGACAAAGTAGATGGGCTAAAAGCTGCATTTGAGAAGGAAGACAACAGGGGAAATTTCGCTGCTTCCACAAAACAGATCCTGGCTGAAATCTCTAACGAATGCAAGTAGGTAGCAAATTAATGTAATAAAAACAAGTACATTTCGCTTATAAGATTGATCGTTTAATTTATGCATTTATCAGCATACATCAATGAGAAATTATTACGTCCTAATTTTTCTAACTTTTCCCCAAAAAGGTTGGTGAAACAAATGATGATGGCATGTGCTGACGAAAGCAGCTGCAGGGTTTTCAACAGCCTTGACCGAAAGCTGAAGACCTACCGATTACACCAGCTGTCGAGGCTTGTACATGATGCAGAGCGAGTCCTAGACATTCTCGACAGCACACAGACAGAGTGTGACCTAAGGGGCCTTGATCTGCAAGTCAGCTTCGTGCCTCAGTCATCAGACGACATCGATGAAACATCTGACGAAGCAAACGAGCACAACCGTATTACCAAGCAGACGACAAGTTACGATATGGCGGGGCTTCTGAAAACTGTCATGGACCTATCAAATGATGTAAGGTCACAGTTCATTGTAAGAAATAAAAGTTTCATTTTTTTCATGAACACAGGTAAAATCGACTTCCTTTTGGTAAAATTTGACTTTAATTAGAACATATTTCATTTGGCCATTGAAAGTTTATATGACTCATGTGTGTGTTTATTACAGCCACAGCTAAGTCTCCCAGATATTTTCCTGTGGCTGGTCATCAATGATAAGAGAGTAGCGTACCGCCGCATCAAACCCGCCCAGGTCTTCTACTGCTCGGAGGAGAGATCCTGTGGTGATCTGTGTGGGGCTGTGCATTATGTCAACCTGAAGGTACGTACGTACATCGGTTTGTATGGATCTAATTAATATTATAAATAATAAGGGCTCAAAACAGTCTTCCTCGATAGAATTTTCACACAAAAGCTAACCAACAAAGAGCGAATGGATCAACCTGTGAAAAAGTCTTGGTCAGGCAGAAAGTACAAGACTTACATATGGTTGCATCATGGCTGACGTACTTTCTCTGAGCATTATGGCGAAGTGCATAATGCTCAGGAGGTATTTTGTTAAAATCTTTCAAGGAGAATAACTGAACGTAACGAAATGTAATATTTCTTATTACAATTTCTTTTGAACTGTCCTGTATCTTTCTCCAGGAGCCCGAGTCTAAGAAGACCAGGGATGGAAGGTCTCCCTGTCTTCTGAGAATGAAAGCATGGTTTAGCGAGGACAGTGACGACACAGAGTTCCTTCATCAACTCAACGGACAAAAGCTTTCAATGTTGATGAAATATGTAAGTGATATGCTCTTCATTATTTACGAATAGCCTAATATAATCCGTATGGTCAGAGGCAACATAATAGGTTATATTTTTGTTTCCTTTCACCTGCACATAGCAAAGAGATCAGAGCGTAGCACTACAATGTAAAATGGCATTGTCATGCTTTCATCTGCACTTTGGTTTCATGCGTTCATCATTGACCTTTGGAGGTATTTGATTTACACTAGTCTTGTACATCCACTATACCAAAGACGTGGAGCCATTTGCGTCGTAATATTAACAAAATATCTATGAATTTTTTTGCTTCGCTTAAAGGACAATGATGCCCAGCGCATATTCAGCAACACACTGCCTCGCGGTTTGACTGTTGAAGAACACGAGATTGAAGATGAAGCCACATCCGCAGGGCCAATGTACCGGGTTGTTACAGAACAAGGAGACACGTCTGGCCTCTCAGTGCTGCATGTCCTGGTGAGATATTTGAAACCTCACAGAAAACACCAAGCAGATTTTGGGCCAATTCGTTCCAGATAACTGTCAAACGTTTTCTTGATAGTTTTCGTCATAATGTTTGTAGTAGGATGAACAACGCACCTTTCTCTCCATACAGGAAAACACAGGAGATGTTGACATGAATCCTTTGCCTTCTCTTTACCTGCTGACAGAAGGTAGATATTGATATCAAAACAATATTTTGGTACGTTTTGTTCCTGTAACATATTCTAATATATGATTATATCTATTATACAATCAAAATTTTCTTTTGAACATATAGAATCTCATACTTGTCATAGAAAAGCATGGTGAGTTTTCAGAATACATCCGCCATCTTGCTTCAGCTCTGATGGGTAGACAGGTGACCCTGGAGTCCACATTGGTCACGATACATATAATTTTCTTATCAACACACTAAACTACAACATTGCGTAACCGATGAACCGTATAGTATTACTTCACTTTTTTCTTATAGGTCATGAGTACGAGTTACACTGTTATATCTACCAAGCCAGAGATCTCCAGTCTGCTGACAGAGATGGCATGGACGGTAAGAGCAAGAAAATTTCCACTAGGTGTTTGCACTCATGTGACCATGATGTAAAGACGTCCCCCATGGTGGATGGTTAAACCTGAAAGATACATATGCTAGCTAGGTTTGAATGTATCTATGTATTTATAGGGATGTTCCCAAAATAGTCTAATGCCGGATATAACCTGGATTTCACTAAATTGATTTAGGACAATGAAATTTGATATCTTCTCTTCTTCCTAAACAGATCCCTTCCTTTCCGTGTTCTTCTCTTGCCGCAATCAGAGGACCAAGGTTGTCAAGAAGACGCTGAATCCCGTCTGGGACCAGACCCTGGTGTTTAAGGACTTGAGGATCTATGGGACACCTGAGACAGTAGCTGCTAACCCCCCTCCTGTAGTGGTACAGGTGTACGACCATGACTTGTGGGTACGTGATCCTTTTTGTTCCACAAAACGTAGTTATATTAATTTTACATTAACGTATAGGGAAACATGCTGTTTTGCGAAGTATCGTTCTCTAATTAAGCTTCTTCGGTGCCAAACAAAAGAGGTCAATGACCTTGACCAGACGACTGTCACCATGGTTACTGATAATGTATGTAGCGGAAACCTTGTGGTGTTCGATTACATAATGTAGCAAGTGGCAGGACAGAGCTGGAGGGGCTGGTCACCATATATATGAATGTGTCTGAGTGACAAGAACAAACAAAGCAGTAGTTTGTCAGGCTAGACCATGCGAAGTTGAGCAAAATAATGCATTTGCCTACAACTGATACATTTTTAGTTCATACAGGTAAAACTGTTTTGACGCGTGTTGCTGTCTTTTGAAAGATATTTTTGGTACTTGTGTTCCAGCGCAATGAACACCTTGGATCTGTAGAGATGACACCGTTGGTGGCTAAAGACGGTGAACAGCAAGGAGATACAAAACTGCGTTGGCATCCAATCTCTGTAGGAGGTAAACATCATGGAGACGTACTTGCAACATGCAAACTGTTTCGTGTACGTACTTGCCTTTGTCATGTACTGTACATGTGCGTGTGTGTGTGTGTGTGCCGGTGTGTGTGTGTGTACCTGTATGTGTGTGTGTGTGTGTGTGTGTGTCTGTGTATGTATGTATGTATGTATATGTGTGTGTGTGTGTGTGTGTGCGTGCGTGTGTATGTGTGTGTGTATGTTTGTTTGTGTGTGTGTGTGTGTGTGTGTGTGTGTGCTTGTGTGTGTGTGTGTGTGTGTGTGTGTGTGTGTGTGTGCGTGTGTGTGCGTGTGTGTGTTCATGTTTGTTGTGTAACATTGCCTTGCAGGTTAACATAGAATATCATCTATTATTACTTGCTAATTAATTCTTACCAATGTATTTCTCCATTACTATAGGTTGGACAAGTGGAAACGCCACCCGAGCCTCCGCCAGTGAAGGCAGGCAAAGACCTTGAGCCCGTGTACAACATACCAGAAAGTATCCGCCCTAAACTGAGGAGGATGGCTATTGATGTAAGCAGTGTTATTCGTATCTTCATTTCATGTCCATCAAAGTATGCGAACCTTAAAGCAGCATGAGATTAATTTATGACTGTATTGTAGCTCCAACTCATTTGTGAATTTGGAAAATCAATGGAAGAAACAAGGTTCTTTATTCGCAACGAGGTATTCAATATTTAAATATATATATATATATGGCAATACTTTTCTCTCGTTTTCTGATGCAGGTCAGTATCAACCTTGCATAGATAACAATAGTTTGCGTTTGGGACCGCATTGTTAGTAGCGACACCTAGATGCAATGTGATATACAATCAGGTAATGTTGGCCTGAGGAAGGTGACGGACGGACACAAAAACATCCGCCGTGTTTTCATAAGAGGGACATCTTTTTAAGATTAATGCATACATCTAATTGTACGTAACTGGTGCGTACAATAAATCAATATGTTCGCAAATTATTATAAACCTATTACTACAGGTCGTCTCATGGGGAGTGAGGAACATGAAGAGATGCCATCTACTCGTGGTCAATTCTCCGTCTGTCGAGTTTGAGATCGCGGGTCAAGTCGTGCTGAGGTCAAGTGTGATCGCCAACGCTAAGGACAACCCCAACTTCAGCCGCCCTCTGTTGCACACAGAAATGGTTTGTGTCGTGTTCAAGAACATGTATGAGATCGTATATGCCTAACTCTCTCTCCCCTCTATCTCTATCTCTCTCCCACTCTCTCTATATCTTCTCCTCTTTTTCTCTCCCATCTACATCTCTTCCTCTCTCTCTCGTCTCTCCCTTTATTTCTCCCTCTCTCTCCCTCTCCATACATGTACCTCTCCCAATCTTTCCCTCTCTCTACCATCTCTCCCCGGCTCTCTCACTCGCTTGCTCTCTCGTTCAAATCAAATAGTACGTTAGGTGCAAATTGAGTCTTCAGCTTTCCCCTATATCCAACTGACTGCTAAATATCTCTAGTATGCACCTTGATAAACCGCTATCTGTGCATTATAAGTAGGACCGCTTTCAAGTTGTATCTTTATCATACTTTAACAGTTCTGTATGTGCCTTGGTAGGAACTTCCAGTGGACCCTGACTACATGCCCCCTATGACGATAAAGGTGTATGACAACAGGCTGTTCGGGTTCAAACCTCTGGCGGGAGTTCACGTCATCAACACACTCAGTCTGTACGAGATGACATCGCTGCTGCCAGAGCAGATTATTGACTGTGACCAAGGTACAAACAGCTTTGGAAATGAGTGACAGACAGAAGAGTGCTACTAGTAACGACTTAAAGTGAATCCCATTATTTGTCTGCAGCTTACTAGATGTATAATGACATTGTCAATGGTTCCTCTTACATAGGGCTCGTTGAGAAAGTATACAGAATTTTTGGCTTGAAACATACTAGTAGTATGTCTGAAATTATGTTTGATGGTAAAATAAATGGATTTTTAAAAGGACAAACTTAATCATTGATATTTTGATGTGGGAGGACAAGCTCTCCAGTCATCCTGTTCAAAGGTATGAAATCATGTCATATTGCCCATTGATTTTTTTTATTCCAGACCAAACATCTGACAGACTGTCGCAAGTTCAAACACGGCTCAAGGTATTTTTCATTCAATATTTTCATATGATTGTCTGTTTGTCAAACCATCAATTTCATACAGTGTTTGTCGTAGCTAACAGTTCTAACTGAACTGTCGTAGCAGTAACATATGCTTATCGACATTATCGTTCGTCGGTACCATATACATCATTGAAATAATGTTATAACACCCAACTTATGTGTGCATATGTAGCTGAACTCAATATTTGAAATAAAAGTTGCAATGTTTACCTGCAGAATACAGGTTCCGGTTTGCCCCCAGTGCTTGAGACTGACATTGACTGGTGGAGCCTGTTCTACACTTCCATCGGAGACTTTGAGAAAGGAGATCCGAGTCTTCGTCATGACCTGTTGGAGGTATTTAACGTTACATGTCATTTTCATATCGTGGCGTGTGTAGCTAGTCTAGTTATTAGCGTCCCTGCCTCAGGATCAAGAAACACCGAGTTCCAATCCTGGCTGTAGTCATTGTCACATAAGCAACATGCACTCTACTGCAAAGGGTCTGGATGTTAAGGTCCGGTCTATTGTTCATTGTGCTTGTCGAAGCTAGGTGAATTTCCAAGTGCAGTGAACATGAAAACACTGTACATATCGTCTTTCCTCTCTGCCACGACTTGTGGAAAATAGCTCTTCAGTGAGATAGACTAGACCGGGGACATCATTACGTTTACCACGCAATTCAAACAAAAGTACGTATTGTATGCGTATCAGATGCAAGGGACATGATGATCACAATTTATCGATGCTATGTTCTCTTCAAGGTGTATGATTGTGAACTTGAAAAAGTTCCAGCCTTCCAAGGTCTGACAGACTTTGTACAGCTGTACCCATTGGAGCGGGGGAGGGAGAGTTATGAAGACGATGGAGGAAATGCAGGACAATTCAAGGTAAATAAAAACATGTTAAAATGTTGTATTTCAATCTCCAATATACCGAACGTCAATGATCATGACCTATATGGTTGGTTGTAATATGGAAGAAGTATACAACTATGTCATATGCCATACATTAAGGAACTACAGCCTTCATTGAACAGAGACGGTGGGCGTTATAAACTTCCTGGCACGTTTGACCAATTGCTGACGACACGTATCCGGGCGATCACCTGTTAATACGATCAAGCATCCGTAATTTTCTCGAGTTCACGTTTTGATGTGATTTGTCATCAGTATTGATCATGAAGAAGGTGACAGTGGTCGTTGAAATTTGCATTTGTGTATAACTTTTGTGTTGAAAGAAAGACAGAGGAGTTTCCATGAAAACTATGTCATGTATTTTACAGTAAGTTGAAACCGTTCTAACGCATGAAACACATGCCCATAGGGTTCTATCAAGCTGTGTCCTGTTCTCGGCAAGACCAAAGATTCCAGGACTAGACCACATCTACCAGAGATGCCTGTAGAGTGTGTGGTGAGAGTCTATGTGGTACGGGCTATGGGTCTACAACCACACGACATGTCAGGGCTGGTGAGTGACGTCACAGCTACCGTCATGGTTGGTTGTACCTGTAAAGGTAGTTTCAAGAAAGTTTGCATATATTAAAGCCTGTGTTGCACGTAGCTTTGACCAAAGAACTTTAAGGTTTAACCACCCAATATGGCGGACAGTACTTGCGTCATAGTCAAGCGGACGCAAACACCCTGTTAGAAATTACATGACTAATATTGTAACGTTAAAGAAATACGACTAATTGTAAGTTTCGACCTGACTTACCTTTTAACCATATTACTTGTTAGATAGTGGATTTTGACAAAACTACTTAAATTATGTTTCCACTTTTCTGTATCAAGGCCGATCCCTACCTGAGTATAACATGTGGTGACTTCGCAGTTGATGACATTGAGAACTACATACCCAACACCCTGGAGCCGATATTTGGGAGGTAATATTTTACCTTGTTAGCATATATTTTTTGAACGTCTAAACATTTGTCGAAATATCCTAGAATTTAAGCATATCTTGGACTTTGAAGGATTAGTTTCATTTAGTTTCCTCACAAAGACACAATGAAAGATAGCATTGTGTTTTGTGGTACACTGCTGAGATTGTTAACTTTTATCATCGAACAGGATGTATGAGTTCACGACACGGCTTCCTCAGGACAAGGATCTGCACATCTCCGTGTACGACAAGGATGTTCTCAGTGCGGACGATCTGATTGGACAAACAACCATCGACCTGGAGGATCGCTACCTATCACGTCACAGAGCAACGTGTGGGTTGCCGCGGAGGTACCACAGGTAACCGTTGATTATTTAATCAGTTTGGACAGTCTTGTCTATTGCCTGAGTGCTTAGGCCAGGGACTGGCCCCTTGCTCCTCTCCGCCAGGACAGTCACTCATCCTTTCTTCAAAACCAGGTTCTAACTGGGAGCGCATTATTAGCAGCGACACCTAGCTGCAGTGTGGAATACAACCAGCCAGTACTGAACGGTGACAATGTCGGCTGTCGATTGTATATAGATTCTGGTTGTGAGCAAAGAGCCCTCTTATCACAGTACAGCTAAAATTGCACCCACGTGACTATGACGTAACTATCTTCCGACATGTTAGGTGGTTAAACTTGGAAGTTGTCGCGTTAATTTGAACTGTAACAATGTAATTTTGACTATGTCTTTTATAATCTAAATTATTGAAAAGACTTATTCATATTCCAAATTTTTTCAGGAAAACCGTAAATTGTTGGAGGGACAGCCAGCAGCCTGTTGAGATTTTAAAGCAGTACTCGGTCAGGCACGGTCTGGAACTGCCGAGGTTCAAGGGGGACAAGGATCTCACACTGGAGTTCGGCGGAACGACACACAGACTCACTGATGCTGGTACGGTGTCCACTGTTGTACTAGATTAATACGCTTACAGTTGAACTTAAATTATCGTCAGTTGATGCTAATTCTGATGTCCGGATCATGACACTGTCTATTCTTAATTTTGGATATTCATTTGAGACTAGGGTAAATTATGTCATATCGAACTGTTTACGTCGATATAGAGATTTCTCAACAACAAGTTTACGGAAAGCCTATGTCATGTGACCTGTACAGAAGGGTGACGTCAGCAACGGGTCAAAAGTGCTAATTGGTCGGTATCGGCCCACATTGTGGTCGAGGGTTGGTAAAACCCTAAAGCATATGGCCTATTTTTAGGAAGTTCATGTCGATAGTAATCGTTAAGAACACTTTGTTTCTCGTCTAAAGCTTGGTCTCAATTGTTTTTTTAGACAACGTCTCCGATAAGGAAGAGGTAGGAATCAGAAAACAGAAGCTGGCCCTGAAGGTTCTCCGCTCCCTGTGCCTGGTCCCTGAACATGTGGAGACTCGTGCGCTGTACAGTCCTCTACAGCCGGGCTTGGAACAGGTACATAACGTACATTTTTATCAAGTCGAACATGCATACAATAAGCTTTCTAGAAGGTGAATGGTTGTCCTTGAAAGTATTGCTACAGAATTGTCAACCCTGTATTAAACATAATTCCTTCTATTCATATTCCAGGGAAAACTACAGATGTGGGTGGATATTTTCCCCAAGACTTGTGGCCCACCTGGACCTGAGGTTAACATCTCACCACGTGTGCCTCAGGAGTGAGTACATTTCATATTTATGTGGATCATAGACAATATGATAACTTCAAAGGGAATACTTGGGAAAACACGGATTGGTAATTATATGAATGGTAATACAGTGACGAAACAAGGTATGGGGAGAGCTTGTTCTTTGATCAGCGTTGGAAGTTGTTTATATTTATTGCTCATTTCTTTTCATTCCTTTCATTCTTTGCTCATTTTAGAGATGGTAATTAATTGTCTGTTGTTAGATACGAGTTGCGTGTGGCTGTCTTAAACACAAGTGAAGTCGTGTTGGACGAGACCAGTTTTGTGACGGGAGAAATGATGAGTGACATCTATGTCAAAGGGTAAGGGGTTTTCTGAACATCTAATCATGATGATAAACTGATCGAAATGTGCATCATTTTGTAATGTGCATTAGATTTGTAATCGTGCTGTTGATAACATTTTTTTTAAAACTCAATATTTTCTGTCAAAGATTCATTGCCGTTATCTATTACGATTATTGTCCATGTCTACATTTCAGAAATTTGGTTGGTTTGGAGGAAGAGACCCAAAGCACAGATGTCCACTACAGGTAAACATTCTAGAATCATCATCATTACATGTTCAATCAGGTTATGTTGTTTGCACTCACGTGACTATGACGTAATTAGTGTCCGCCATGTTGGATGGTTAAACCACGTTGTCGAGTAGGAAGGAATTCGTCGTACGTAGTCAACACGCTATACACGTGCTGATTTACAGATTCAACTAGCCTGTCATTCATATTATTGATACACATGAAGTTCACATAACTTTGTATATTCATTTTTCGTTATCTATTACATGTTTTTCATTTTCTGTTGTGTTCAGATCCATGAACGGTGAAGGAAATTTCAACTGGAGATTTGTTTTTCCTTTCAACTTCATTCCAGCGGAAAGGGTAATGTCAATCACGAAGAAGGTAAGAAGAGAATCATCCATAGACAATATTATTAGTTGTACTCACAGTTTTTATTTGTTTATACACTCAGGTCCGGTTGCCTGTTCCTGTAAACGGATGCTATAGTTACATATACGAGTCAAAACTGTAATTGCCTCAAAGTTCTATTGTTAACTGTAACAAACGTTAGTATTGAAACGCTTGTGTGTTACACAATCTTATACAATTCAAAGCATATGTATTAGAATACAGACTTCTCTGAGAGTCATGTATGTATTTTATGCAGGCTCATCTGTGGAGTATCGACAAAACTGAGAGACGAGACCACCCAAAACTTCTCATCCAGCTATGGGATAATGACAAGTTTTCACCGGATGACTACCTGGGTAAGTTGCAATGTATGGAAGAAACACTGAAGAGTTAGTTTAGTTTTCTGCAATGTAGTGTAGTTTATTAAAGTGTAGTGTAGTATGATAGCTTTAGTACGCTTAGACTGTCTAATGTAACATCTACGAACATTCATTTGCAGGCATGTTGACTCTCAACTTGGTGAACATGGTCCAACCAGCGGCGATGGCCAAAGACTGTAAAACAACATCTAAAGACGGAGACGCAGCCAAAAATGTGTCTCTGTTCCACGTAAGGCGTCTCAAGGGGTGGTGGCCATGCCAAAGGATGAAACAAGATGGGTCCAACGAAATCACTGTGAGTGTGTGATCCTAGTGAACGAGCTTATTAATGTATTTGTTCTGTGAATTTTACTTTTAGATAATTTTTAAACCTTACACCAACAATTAAATAATGCAATACAGGCAACAAAGATTATCTAAAATTCTCTGACAAATTTGCAGGGAAAAGTTCAACTGGAACTCGAAGTCCTGCCAGCTACCCAGGCCAAGCCGAGGCCAGTCGGGAGAGGAAGAGAGGAACCCAACACAAACCCTGTGCTGGAACCACCAATGTGAGTGGAGCATATAGTTTTCGTAAACAAAAATTTATCTCATACCAGTATGACATACAAGACAAAAAACACACAAAACGTAATAGTCATGAGCATAATGTGTGTACATTTCTTGCTGCACATTTTTACATTTCAATACCTGAAACAACCCGGCCAAACACCGGTTTCAAAACATAACGGTATGGCGGCTTGGCAAAAGTGTCTTCTGACAACTGTTACGCCATACCCTCCATTGTTTTTGTATATGGAGAATCTCAATAAATAGATTGATAAACTGACAAGTAAAGCAGCCTCTTTACCTAATAAACGATTAATGCAATCCAAAGGAAGACTATACAGTGCTTGTAAGAATCATTGTATTACTTGGTTACATCTCCAAAGTCTGTTCGTTAAAACTTCATCCCGAGCCTTTTGTTAACTTTTTAGACGCCCAGACACCTCGTTCCTGTGGTTCACCTCCCCACTAAGGACCATGAAGTTTATAGTGTGGAAGTATTACAAGTGGACCATAATTAGATTACTGCTGCTGATAGTCGGCATCCTCATGCTGATCCCACTGATTGAAGCTTCTCCGGTAGGTATAAAAGACGTCTTGACCATATGCGTTGTATCGACATTCAAGTTTGTTATCTTATATTGTTTAGGTAGTAGATTTTTTTCTATTTTGTAGTTTATAGCCGACCATACGAAAGTCACAGTGACTGTATTTTTGTTGTTGTGCAGATAAAGCTTTTTCTTTGTATCTTTAATTTTAAGACAACATTTACAAGAAATACATACCACATATGTAAGGGCTAAGCCAGCCCGTAGCTTAAACAGTGCTATAAAAAGTGATAAGTACATAAATTTGTTCCTTTGAAATCTACAAACTGCCTACCTATCTACTACCTAAGTGCCTAAAATCTACAGGCGTAAGGTCCTAATTCAATTTTAGAATGTACAATTTTTAATGTTAATGCAGATTTGTCCTCCGTCTTCCCCGCAGATATTCTTGATTTCCTGGCTCAAGATTCTGCTGGAGATGCTATTCTTCTGATTCCATATAATGAGCTAAGCAGTATGGTGGCCGCCAATGAAAGTGTACAGAAAAAATACACTTACACATTCCACTTAAATCTATGTGAATTTTGTAGCTTTATTGTTTTGAAAATAGACTAAGAAGTACTTGGACTTTGAGTGGAAGAGCTGTTTCAGTGTCAAGTTTTATGCCGTCAGGACAGGAATTTTTAAGATAAAGTTGGAACAATCTATATACATAGATCATATAATATTATAAATATAAACCAGTTGACATCTAGTACTGAAGGAAAATGATTAGTCCCATTGGTTGTCATTGTTTAAGCTAGCCGGAGCTCTTTGTCACAATGTACAGTAGGGACATCCTCACCAGATACGCTTCCTTCTTGCAAGATGAAAAAATGCTATGCATTACAGGTTGTGCAGTGCTAGTTTAATGTAACCAGCTGCTGCCGCGCCGCGTGCTTACGAATCTTGTGTGTTTTACAAAAATGGTGAATATACCAGCTATACTGATACAGATACAGAATGTTATAATCACTCATTGCAAAACATAATTATGCGTGCGTATGTGCGCATACATAAACAAGGTCACGTCATAACGTACGTACATCGTCTATGATAATACTATGACATTTCTCCTGCTGTACCTGCTGACCAAGCATGCGCAAAGATACCTACCTGACAGCATACATGTCCTTCAAGCTACCAGATTTACTACTCACGTTTGACAATCACCTGATGACATATGAACTTCTATTGTGTGGACTATAAAAAGGCTTTTGATGTTGAAGGTTTCCCGTGAGACCTCACCACGACTTTCTTTCGTGACAAGAGTGGCAAAATGTATGGTGACAGTTTTCGATCATTATCTATAAAGGTAATAGATATTGACGCAGAATGCATTCCTTTGCTTGATAGAAAATTACTACTTATAAAAGAGGGCATTCAAGTTACTGTCATAATTATTCTCTGATCTGGTATTGTTATTATCATTTACTATTATTATTTTCTGATTAGGAACATTTACAACACTGTTTGTTAAAGATTGATAGGACCTGGCGGAGAATTAGAATAAAGACCACAATTGGCCTTTTTATCCCAACAGCATTTGTTTCGTGATTTTAATGTGTGGATCAATCAAATCAATCAAACATGTTATCTAAATGTTGTATGCCTTTATTGTTAACATTTAACATTCAGGTGGCACATGTGCAAACTCAGTGCTTGACGCACCATTTTTCCTTAAGAGCAACATTGTGACGTACCATCAATTCACGTTGTCCTTGATGCTCGTCAATTATGCATCCTAAGTGCTTTCGCTTATCCATTCTTCAACACCAGTGGCCATGACTCCATACTTACCTCACCTGAGCTGAAATAGAATTCACTCTATACAAAGTGTAGACTAAGTGTAGAAAACAGCACTAAGTTGCATCAATTGAAAGCATCGTTTAAACGCCGAAAACTGTTATCAAACTATTGGTCGTTTGCGAAATGAAATGAAATGAAACAGTTTAAAATCCAAACAAAAAGTCAGCTGCTACCATGATTATATTGCAAGATACTGCGTTTTTGGAAAGTGTTATTACTAACATTGATTATGATTATTTTCAGATTCCTGCATCCAACTATACCTATGCCTTTTAGACTTTTTTTCCAGAACTGCCTTTTTGTCTTCTATGATAACATTAAAAAAACATTCCACTAACCTACCCCTTAAGTTCAAAAATAGGTAATGGTATCGTCAACGATATTAAAAGGACATGTTTATTTTTGACGCAGACGATATGATGTAAGAAGCCCACCCCATGCGCCTCGTTACGTAATAGAATCCCAAAGGACTCCCAAAATGTGCAAAGACAAGAGGACTCTCTCCCCTGCGCCCTGTTACGTAATAGAATCCCAGGGGACTCATGAAGATATAAATGTGCAAAGTCAAGTGCCAAGTACAACCGACCTTACCACTTCAGCTGAAGTCACGACAACGTCAGTCATGTCTCACAATCCGTAAGTTATCAGTTTCATACCTACTATTGATATTAGTTTGTATAGTATATTCTGATGCAAGTAATAGGCAATATTACGCTTCGCACCATGTGTTATGAAACTGTATTACGTATCTTCAATTTTTCGCTTGTGATCACCACGGAATGATCCATTAGCCATTTCATGATAATGAAAAGAGGATCATTAGACAGTATAATGATACTGAATTTCATACCACTATTTGACAAAACTTCTATTTGTGTCTTCTTCTTCTGTGTCTTCAGGATCTCTGCGAACGATACTCTAGCGATCTTCAAGAAGGTCGATAAGAGTAAGGACAACCTTATCAACAAAAAAGAGCTGAAAACCGCGCTCAAAGAACTTGGACTGTCTCCAGTGTCTGATCAACTCATCAAGGTAGGAAATTAGTTTCATTCCTGAACGACTGCACAAATAAAAGTGTAATATTATCATGTCTTATCATTAAACCTGCATGCAGTATACCTACCGTAAATTATATGTATATAGTAATAATATAGGATAAAGTGTTATTCCAAGAAAATAGAAGCCTTTTTCTGTGTCTGTCTGTGTGTGTGTGTGTGTGTGTGTGTATGTGTGTGTGTGTGTGTGTGTGTGTGTGTGTGTGTGTGTGTGTGTGTGTGTGTGAGAGAGAGAGAGAGAGTCTGTGTTTCCGAATTTTTGTGGCCAGCATAAGTTATAGAATCTATGCATGGACTTCAATATTTGGTATGCGAGGACTAAGTTTCATCGAATATGGAATAAAAAAAAGTAACATAACATAGCCTGCTATTCCAAAGGAAACATTCATTTTTATTTTTTTGGACTGACCTACAGTATATTGTTTTGACTCATGTATGAATAGTGCACAATGGACGCATTTGACAAGGACAAGAGTGGAGCTCTGAATTTCGAGGAGTTCCAGGCTTTGGTGGGACAAGTGGAGCAGGCTAAGGGACAACTCTCTTACAGGATGCGTGAAATCTTCAAACGCATGGACGAGGTACTGTATCATTTCTGCTTACATATCAAAATATTACCTGACAACTAAATTATAGGTATATATAGGTACATGACCCGATGGAGACACACTCAAGCTCAACACGCTTAATTTCGTGTCGTCATCAGAAACAAAGTAAAAGTACAAAAGAACATTGAAACAAATGCAGACAAGCAAAGCATATAACGAATCAATGTTGAGTAAACCACATAACGGAATACCTTAGTATTGGATTGAGGTCAAACTTATCTTCCTCACATGTTGCATGTTGGGATACCTCATTTCCGGTTCCGTTCTGTGCTAGATTAAAGTGTAAAATATGTGACGACAGTGCAGTAGTTAGTTGCCTCTTGTGGTGAGACTTAAATATCTTATGCGCTCGTTTAACTTGTTTAACTGTACCTAAATCAACAACAACTGTTACAGCTTTACCCTCAGTAGGAAAAAATAACTTTCACAATTAAAGGAAAATCACACATCTAAATTTCAGAACGGTGACGGCAGCCTCACCCCGGATGAACTGAAGGCCGGGCTGGCTGCCATGGGCAACCACATGGACGATCGGGTGATTGACAGCATGATCAAAGCTGCCGACACCGACAACGACGGGCGCGTCAACTACGAGGAGTTCATCAAAGTTATGTCATGCTAAAAGCTCATCATCCCATCTCATATATCTCTTCTATAGTCTAACTATTTGACATCAGAACCAGTCTCCTGCATCCTTTTTGTCTTCCTACAGTATATCGGATTCCATTCTCTCATTCAGCATATCATTTTCATATCTTTACCATTGCCTATCCATATTTCTTCCTCTCTGGTAGCACAATTTAAGTTTAAGCAGTGGTTAGGAGGTCTTCGAACCATGTTTTGCTCGACTCTATTCCGTACATCAACATTTCAGATGTGGCCTCAAGATACCCCAAGAATACTTCTGAATCAGATGTTGTCGTCTGTATTTTATTCTCTAGTTGCTAAATATCTCGGTATGTCTTTCGTGAGGGACGGGAGAGAAAGGGAGATAGAAAAATAGCATTGGGAATCTTTTGCAGTGCTCTACGGATAGGCTAAAAGCTAAATTCGCCAATACAACCACAAGTTAACAAAATTTGAAAGCATGTATCTTTTTAAGTTATCACATTTACGACTTCGTGATCATATCACATGTCCATATTGCCTATGGCGTTTAATGTCAGTTAAGGAACCCATTGATCAAGTAATAGAATATATTACATAAGTCTATCAATCCAATATACGACGTACGTCTATTAATCAATATTATAATCTATAATAGAATTAATTATATAATCAGTATTACATAATAGAATGATGGAATGTAATATTATCTAATAATAAATCAAGTAGATGACAACTCATAGCTCATGGAAGTGGCACGGTACTATATAGTTTTAGGAATTCTGGAAAATAAACTATGAGTTAAATGTGATCTGTGTGTCACGTATCTTTCATATACTATTAAAGGTAGTCTTTTTTGACTTCACCTCTTCTCCTATGGGAACAGTACTGTGATGTATCACTCATTCATCTATCATTCAATAGCACTAAGTACCCGTTAATAATGTATCATAAAAAGCCATCATATATTCCAGACATAGCCTCTGTATTGAGAACAACTCCATTAGTCTTTTGGTTATTTCATTAATCATTTCAAAGAAAAATTGAATAAAAGTTGTAGTACTTTTAGTACCACAACTTGCAGGAAGGACTAGTGTTTCAGGCGAAATATAATCTTGGCATCACGACATTGATAGCACTTCTTAAGTTTCTTGGATCTACCAGTTTAACGGATAGAAGTTTATGAACAGAATGAAGTAAAGATTTGATATTTGATTGGCATATATAAGACAATATTGCCAATTTGAGTGGTAGTCTTTCAAGAAAACCATTTATCCACAGGCACACTTAAGATCAATAATTCAATCATCTATCTAACAAAAAATATGGATAACTTCAAATGACGACTCTATGGGATAAAAGGTTTATCCCTAGTCACGTATAGTAAATCCCAAAGGACCGAAAGAGCAATAAATTTAATGACCAAGGTCAAGTTGCTGCCATAAACAACTCCCTTCTTGCCGAGTGAGGTATCTGGAAAAAACGGTGATCATGTCTCGTCAACCGTAAGTTGCTTATTGCCTCTAAATGTATATTTTATTCTATTCTAAAATAGGGTAAGCATTTAGAAATAAAATAAAATAAGCATTAACCTTATTTCATGGAATCAAATTGAAAATAGATTTTCATGGTGTCATTTACAAAAAAGATATGTGAAAATATTATAGCAACATTTTTTTCGTACATGCTTGCTCGACAGTCTTTGTAATTGTTACGATACAAAATTGATTGAAATCATTATATGATAGTGTCTCTCTTTCTTTCATTGCAAAAGTATTTCTGCAGATGATACCTTCGCGGTATTCAAGAAATTTGACAAGAGTAAGGACAACCTCATCAATAAGAAAGAGCTGAAGACGGCACTCAAGGAGCTTGGGTTAGCCCCTGTCTCGGAGAAACTCCTCACGGTATTACTTATTTAGGTTCGTGTATCAAGATCTAGTGATAGAACAGCCACTGTAGGTTGTTTATTATGTTTAACTTTTTTTTTTTAATTCCACATTCTTTATCATTCCACGCCTTTATCATGTATTATTAATTATCGTCATTAAAGCTGTTAGTTAGCGATGATTTGATATTTTATGAGGTAGGGAAAAAATGCATGACACCTATGTACCTTAATCAGAGATTTAGCGATCATGCATGTATATTGAATGCTGGGCGGACGTTGTTTAGAGGGACCGTATACGTAAGTTGAGAACCGGGTCAAGTCAAATTTTGTCCTAGGGTTTCCCGTTTACCTGAGGGGGAGACGTGCATCACTCTCGTGGGGCGTGGGTATCTTACAGCAGAAGCCTTTTTTTTACTTTGGGGGAGGGGATCGCGCTGTAGAAGCAATCATTGCCCTAACCCTAGCCCTAACCCTCAATCCACGCATGCGCACTACTCATCGAATAGCGAGGCAAAAATCTGGTGGAGCAGAAATTGGGAGCGACACCTGGCCACTCGTATCATGGTTTAATTTTAGCCAGGAGTTAACGAAAACAACATATCAGCATTTTGTATTCTGTATCTAAATTAAACGAATGTTTAATCTAATATCAATGTCCCTTTAAGTACTAAGAAGATGTGTTTGACATTGATGAAATCCTCTTTGACTGACTAGTGCACGATGGAAGCCTTCGACAAGGACAAAAGCGGTGCCCTGAGCTTTACGGAGTTCCAGGCGCTGGTGTCGCAGGTAGAGCAGGCAAAACGGCAGCTCAGCTCCAAGATGCACGAGATGTTTAAAGGCATTGACAAGGTACATCTACCAACATTACCTTACCGACAATTTGTTATAGATAAATACAGATGCACTTTCAATATCAACTATTTCATTTGCTTAGTTTGGCAGAAGTTTCATCTTAAGTTGAGTCTTTGTGTTTAGATGATAATTTTTGTCTCATGGCAACTACATACATCTGTAGGTAAAATCTTACTATAGATTTATTTCAGATTCAATTAGACACCAAACGAAATATCATTAGTTTATTTGGTTTTGACAGTGTATGGCATTGACTGCCTTTCTCGGAATTTTATGATTTATAACTTTTATGCCAATAAGATGTCTTGACTTCATCATTATAACTTAATATAACTATGAATTGATAACTTATTTTCCAGAACGGGGATGGTCACATCACCCCTCAGGAGTTAAAAGCGGGTCTGGCAGCCATGGGGACCCACATGGATGATAAAGTCATCGACAACATGATCAAAGCTGCCGACACCGACAGCGATGGGCGCGTCAACTATGACGAGTTTATCAAGGTCTTGTCATGCGCATAAGGTCAACGATGAGCCCGTGGAATCCAAATAGATTATAACGCGATTCGTGATTCTAAGTACGCATGTGCAGAGAATGCATTGTGGGCAATATGTCAAAGGTGAGGGCCCCTGAGACATGAACAAAACACGTCTGATCAGCAATGATCATAAACGAGACAAAAGTTATGTAAATGTTAGGGGTTTTCACCTTTGATAAATTCCCACAATGCATTTCGTTGCGCATGCGTAGTTAGAATTGTGAATCTCCTTATAGCTCATGTCTCATGAAACGCTTGGAATACGGAAACATGCATGCGTAAGGAACCAACGTACGGAAAAATACTCTGTGTGTTTGTGCGTGATGTCAGTGCAGCCATTTTGGTTGATGTCCTGAAAAAGTTGCAGCTTGCTATTAGATATGAGTAAACGTGGAAAACGCAGGCAGTATTGTTCTGTCTAAAGATAGCACTTTGATAATATGCATTGATAATGGAATTCAAGTTTTAAAATTTTAATTTTTGAAAAATTGTAAACTTTAAGATTTTTTCATTGATATGTAAGGAACATCACGTCATGGAACATTCTGTAATTCTGTATTAATCCAGTTAATAAAGGGTTAATGCCCCGCCCCGCCCCGAGGTGTATATGGTGAGATAATCCCTGGTCAGGTGCGATAACCACCGAATAAACCACCGAGTGAGCGTAGCGAACGAGGTGGTTTATGAAGTGGTTATCGAACCTGACCA